>NW_026026459.1:0-17266 GCF_019186545.1 Solanum stenotomum
GAAAACGATCGGCCCAGCCCACAAGTACGTGGGCTATAGGCTTGCTGGGCCAGCCCACTTTTTTTAAAATTATATATTTTTTATAATTATTAAAATAAATTATAAATTATAATTTAAAAATATTATCATAAATATAGACAAAACAATATTACATGGTGTTAATGTTACTACTTGTTAATCAAATCCACAAATAAAATTATCTTTATAATATTTATTAAGATTTTTCAAATAAAAGTATAAATATCTAAATAAAAATATTAACATAATTGTTTTGTCACATTAAAACACAAAAAATGTGACAATATTCCAACCATAAAAAAGTTAAAAAATAAACTCCTTAAAAACAATCATGAAACTTATGAAATATCTAACACATCATGAAATCTATGGCATATATCCAACACTTCATGATCATCTTCATCAAGCATATCTGAATCAGTTTGTGGCAAGGTTGTCTTAACATCTTTATTTTCATCTGCAATTTATATGCGGTTTCAATTAGTTAAATATTAAATAGATTTTGAGTTTGGACTCTCTTTAATTTTAAATTTTAATATTATATTATATTTTTAAAATTATTTTTATTTGGCCCACGGGCCGGCCCTACCTATATTTCTCAAGCCCCACAAATCAGCAGGCTTATTCAGGCCGGGCTAAAAAGCCCTTTTCTTAAATGGGCCCCAAAAATCTTAGCCCAGCCCTATCAAATCCCGGGTTAGGCCAGGCCGGCCCAATGGGCCTAGCCCATATTGACGGCTCTAATTTTGATTATATCAAAATCATTATATCTTACTAATTTATGTATCATATTTATTGATTTCACATAAAAAAAAATATTATATATAACGTACAACGAATACATCAAAATCATTATATCTTACTAATTTATGTATCATATTTATTGATTTCACATAAAAAAAATATTATATATAACGTACAACGAATACATCAAAATCATTATATCTTACTAATTTATGTATCATATTTATTGAATTGTCACTATCGTGCAAACAAAAGAGCATGGATGACAAGTGTGCTTTTTGATGAATATATTTGTTGGTTTGACCACAAAATGTATGGTATACGAGTTTTGCTTATGTGGTAGATAATTGTCTTGATCATAATAGAAATATTGAAGGACTACAAAATGTTGAATTGTTTTTCTTGTCACCCAACATGACATCCAAAATTCAACCTTGTGATGCTGGGATAATAAGAACTTTCAAGATGTGTATTATTGTAACAGATTTTACCGTAGGATATTAGAAGGCTATGAAGTGGAACAAACTGATCCAGCAAAGATTAATGTTTAGGATGCTATCAATTTTGCAATCCTTGCTTGGACAGCAAATGTTCAGCAAAAGACAATAGCAAATTATTTTCGACACTGTAAAATTCATTGGGGGATGCAATCTCAGAGAATTTGAATGAACCCACTTGTGAAAACGTCATTCATGAACTTGAGGTCATGATTAATAATCTCAGTTACCACAATAAAATGAATGTCGATAACCTGTTGGATTATCCGGGTGAAAGTGATACATGTTCATAGGTCCATTGTGGATACCATCGGAAAAAGAAATTTTGATGATGAAGTTGAAGATGATATTATACCTTTGGAACCAGTTACNTTTTCGACACTGTAAAATTCATTGGGGGATGCAATCTCAGAGAATTTGAATGAACCCACTTGTGAAAACGTCATTCATGAACTTGAGGTCATGATTAATAATCTCAGTTACCACAATAAAATGAATGTCGATAACCTGTTGGATTATCCGGGTGAAAGTGATACATGTTCATAGGTCCATTGTGGATACCATCGGAAAAAGAAATTTTGATGATGAAGTTGAAGATGATATTATACCTTTGGAACCAGTTACGCGTAAGGAAGCACTTATCGCATCTAGAATTCTTCACAATTTTATGGTGCAGTTCGAAAAGACAACACCAGAGCTCTTGGATACAATAAGAAAAGTTAGAGATGAGCTTCAACCAGATTTAAATTTTAAGAAAAAATAGAACACAATAGAATCATATTTCACTAAATTGTCTTAGATATATTTGTACTTTTAAAGAATTATAAATTATTAATTTATGATATTACTGGGACCATATATTTATATATGGGTCTTCTCGAAATATATTATCTTATTATCTTATCGAAATTGGTGATTTTTTTCATTGGCCCAAGTTGGGACCGGAGGAAAATATTACTTTAGAGAGCTTATTAATTTACCAAGTATTAATTTATAGAGATTTTACTGTATTATTTTGTATTATTTTTTCTTAGTTACTTTTTTCTATAGTCTAATTTATATATATATATATCTATATTATCTTAAAAGCATGAACTCCTAACTTGAATGTTA
This sequence comes from Solanum stenotomum, assembly GCF_019186545.1. Classification (NCBI taxonomy): domain Eukaryota; kingdom Viridiplantae; phylum Streptophyta; class Magnoliopsida; order Solanales; family Solanaceae; genus Solanum; species Solanum stenotomum. The sequence goes on from NW_026026459.1 coordinate 2,373, forward strand.
AATTACTATAATATCCCTAACTTAGGTTGTGACTTTTTTGATGAGTTGTGACTTTCCTGATAAGTTGTGACTTTTTTCAAAGGGTTGTGATTTTTAGATGAGTTGTGACTTTTCCAAATAGTTGTGACATTTTCAATAAATTGTGACTTTTCCAAAAAATTGTGACTTTTTCAATAAGTTGTGACTTTTTCAAAGTGTTGTGATTTTTCCAAAGTGTTGTGACTTTTCCAAAGTGTTGTGACTTTTCCAAAGTGTTGTGACTTTTTCAATAAGTTGTAATTTTTCAGATAAGACACAAAAAATATTTGGTCATACTACCCTTTGCTGACTATAAATAGAGGGTCTTCCTCTCATTTTCCAACCACAATTTTTTCTAATCTTCTACTCTTCTTCTTCTTGCATTTTCTTTTTTGTGTTATTTATTGTCGTTGAGTGAGTTTGAAGTTTAGCGAATTATGAGGTACCACTATTTTGATGAAGTAAGTCGTTCTATCCTAAGAGGGTATATCCCGTAACATAGAGTAATTGAGGAAAATAATATAATTTTGATGCTATAATAATTATTTTTTTGCTTAATATATACATTAGTATGTAATGTTCAAATATATAAAGTTACATGATGTAGTCTAAATTTATTTGTTTTTGTTAACAATTTCTCTTGTGATGTAGATATATGTTTCTAAATATCTTTTTCCAAATTTAGAGAATTGTCACGATTTGTTTTTTATGCTCAAGACAAAAGAATGACTTTATTTATCAATGTTACTTATGTGATTTAGACTCTCAGCAAGTTTGCTTCAAAATAGTTATTACTATATAAACATTGCCCTTTTGTTTTACTTATTTACTATTTCATAATATTTAAGTATTTAGACGAAGAAATGTTCATATAACTTGTAATAATGTCAATTGAAGTTTGTATTAGTTTAATTTTTATTATTTATCTAATAGCTAATTTTATGAGATAAATCTTTTCATTAATGCAAATATTTATTTATATTTGGGTAGGTGTTTGTATTTAAATGAAAGTGTTATATATGTCACAAATGTATTATCAAGTTAACGAGATCTTCTAACTTCAAAATGTATTGTTTTAAAATGTTCCGAGTTCTTTTTTAAAAAAAAAAATCACAACAAATGTGAAAATATGTGAACATATAAAATGTAGTTGTTCTCTTCACATATTCATTTGACATCTAAAGAATTTAACGTAGAATACACATGCAAAGCACATCTGGTTAGATGACAACAAAAATACAAAACAAATATCGTCTATAAGGTCGTATTAGTGAGATAAGACTAATTATATGATTGAACCTCATCAAATTGAAATAAATATATACATAATTGCATATAAATAAAAGAAAAAAATTATTGACTATATTCATATGTTTGCGTGAATAAGAGATATCTATGACGATCCACATTGAACATTCATAAAAGAATCTGCAATATTATTTTTTGCTAAGCTTATTATTCAAATCTTCACTTAAATAAACATATATTTTTGAAATTGGTAATCACGTGCAACTCACGTGTCAGAAAACTAGTTACCTTAAAAGCATGAACTCCTAACTTAAATGTTAAATTACTATTATATCCCTAACTTAGGTTGTGACTTTATCGATGAGCTATGACTTTTCTGATAAGTTGTGACTTTTTTCGAAGAGTTGTGATTTTTCGATGAGTTGTGACTTTTCCAAAGAATTGTGACTTTTTCAATAAGTTGTGACTTTTCTAAAGGGTTGTGATTTCTCAAAAGGTCATGACTTTTCCAATAAGACACACAAAAATACTTGTTCATACCACCCTTTGTTAACTATAAATAGAGGGGCTTCCTTTCATTTTTTTTCAACCACAATTTTTTTTAATCTTCTACTCTTCTTCTTTTTCTTGCATTTTAAAAGATTTCATGAGATTTATTGTCATTGAGTTAGTTCGAATAAGGCTATAAGTGATTCCTTTGCTTTTAGTATATGTTGATTACTGTCGAGTTTGTGAGTGAAAAGAAAGATTTCTTTTTGGTGAAAACAGAAAATGTACATTTTCGTCGGTGTATTACTTGTGTCATTAGTTATATGCCAGCCTGGTGCTACCTTTTCTGCAATAATTTATCATATCAAAATTAAATCAATTTTTAATAGTGGTCCATTTGTAACTTGCTAAGTGCATGATTGTGGTGTTAACTCCCCTTTGATGATATGCTTCAACGTTCTACCAACAATAGAAGAATTAAGCAAAAAGAGGAGAAATTTTATCATGGGGATTCCAGAAAACGTATCTGTCCTTTTCCTTCACTCAATAATTCAGTTAATTGGTTATCTTATTGGTGAAAATACGATTTTCACCTTGAATATCACTTCTCTCCTATCCTCATCTATGTTTTTAGGATGTTTAGCTTAGAGGGTTCAGCTAATGGATAGTGACTCATTGAATGCCCTATTGCGGTAGGCCAATTGACCAAATCATGAAAAAAAATACTTAAGTAATACTCTCTTCGTTCTTTTTTAGTTGTCATTGTTTTATTTAAGAGTCAAACGATATAAACTTTGACTAATGTTTTAAGATGTATTTTTTCATCATATTAATATGGAAAAAAATTGCAATTTGTAGTACTTTTCATATAGTTTTTGAGTATCTAAATTTTTATTTTAAAAACCACTCCGCATTTAATACATGCGCACACTCTCCTAATTTAAAAATAAAATAAAATTAGAAAAAAATGATTTTAGTATTATTATTTTTTCTTAATTACATTTTGCTACAGTCTAATTATTTAATTTGTTATACATTTTATTTACTTAAAAATAGCTAGCTAATATATTTAACTTTAAAAAAAAAAGAGAAAGAAGAAGAACGGGGGAAAATTATATAAAAAATAAAGAAAAGAAGTATTGTTAATTACTTGTTGAATAAGAGGAAAATGACTGAAATCATGTTTGACTGCTGATTGTATATTAATGTCTTAAGACTTAAGTATTTCTATTAAAATAAAAATTTATTAAAACCTAAGTATATATTAAAAATCAAAATTTCTTAAGACTAAAGTATAAATTAAAATAAAAAAACTCTTGAACGTGTTTCATGACATCACAGTAAAAACAATAATTGTAATTGGTTAGCGTACGTGCTCATAATAACCCAATCTTTTAACTTTGTTAGTCATTGATAACGACCTTGCACTAATATTGTAGGAATAAAATATTTCTCCGTTTCAATTTGTATGTCTGATTTATCAGGAAAAATAGTCAAATATTATATTTTCCGTAAAATAATGAAGACATTGATTTTAGTGGGGAAGTTCCTATAAAGATAGAAAAATAAAGTCAAGTAGCCATATTCATACTAGTTGTGGAAATGGATTGTGTTCAATTTATAGTAAAAGCATTTTGTTCTGCTATAGCGATTATTCTATTGTTGTGTCTATGGAGAGTTCTGAATTGGATTTGGTTCAGACCGAAGAAATTGGAGAAGTTACTGAAAGAACAAGGTGTGAAGGGCAATTCGTACTCGATATTGTATGGGGACACAAAAGAACTTTCTCTGAGGATTAAAGAAGTTACATCCAAATCCATGAGTCTTTACGATGATGATATAGCACAAAGATCGATGCCTTTCTTTCTTGACACCATCAACAAATATGGTATGTTTTTTTATAAATTTTGATATAACGGACTTTAGTTATGGTCGGAGTACATCCTACCTTTCCAGGCAGCTGGTCGCCCAACTTGTGGTATTATAGTTGTTGTTGAGATGGATAAAGAGTTGTTTCAATATTTTCCCCTTTTCTGACTTTCAGTCTTATAGCATGTTTGGCCAAACATTTATAGAATATGTTTATGTGCTTCTTTGTGTGATGTGTTTTTGAAAAAATATACTTTTGGAGAGTAGAAACACATTTTTGCCAGTATCAGAACAGTAATTTGTGTTTGACCAAGGTTTCGAAAGTATTATGATGATAATATAGCACCAAGATTGATGCCTTTCTTTCTTGACACCATCAACAAATATGGTATGTTTTTATAAATTTTGACATAAAGGACTTTCGTTAAGGTCGGAGTACATCCTACCCTTTCCAAGCCATAGGTCACCCTACTTGTGGTATTTTACTGTGTATGTTGTTGTTGTTGAGATGGATAAAGAGTTGTTTCAATATTTCCCCCTTTTCTAGCATTCAGTCTTATAGCATGTTTGGTTAAAGTTTAGAATATGTTTATGTGCTTCTTTTGGAGAGTAGAAACGCATTTTCGCAATATCAGAGTAGTAATTTGTGTTTGACCAATGTTTCGAAAGTAGTTTTTATGTAAAAGTTACTTTTTTCAGCTTTTGCTACTCCTAAAAAATCACTTATTTTCGTGTAAAAGTTTGGGAAAAACGCCCTGTTTTGATTTGGAAGTTAACAGGGGAATCATCTGTTTTCAGGGAAGAAATCATTTATATGGTTGGGTCCAAAACCACTGGTGTTCATTATGGATCCTGACCTTATAAAGGAAGTATTCACAAAAACATACATTTATCAAAAGACGAAAACAAATCCGTTAACCAAGCTACTTGCACAAGGACTAGTAAGAGAGGAGGGAGACAAATGGGCTAAACATAGAAAAATCATCAATCCCGCCTTCCATCTAGAGAAGCAAAAGGTTTGTAACTGCAACGGATTCTGTTTACGTTGTGTCTCTCTTCATTACTCGTCTCTTAACCATTTCGTAAAAACAGCATATGCTTCCAGCTTTTTGTTTGAGCTGTACTGAGATGCTGAGTAAATGGGAAGACATTGTTTCGGTTGAGAGATCACACAAGATAGATGTATGGCCTCCCCTTCAACAATTGACTAGTGATGTGATCTCTCGAACAGCTTTTGGCAGTAGTTACGAAGAAGGTAGAAGAATATTTGAACTTCAAACAGAACAAGCTCAGTATTTCATTGAAGCTGTACGCTGGGTTTATATCCCAGGGTGGAGGTAAATTGATGTTCTCAAACTATAGTCATAGTACTCGTATACAAAATTCATTGAGAAGTGCAATATGATTAACTCTCGCTATGACTTATAGCTAGATTTCTTGTTTATTGAACTATTTCGTAGTTTTTTGCCAACAAAGAGGAATAGAAGAATGAAGGAAATCGAGAAGCATGTTCAGGCTACAATTAGAGGTATTATTGATAAAAGAGTGAAGGCAATGAAGGAGGAGAGGTGAAAACAAGGATCTACTTGGTTTATTGCTCGAATCAAATTTTAAAGAAATCGAACAGCATGGAGACAAGAATTTCGGAATGAGCATTGAAGAATGCAAGTTGTTCTATTTTGCTGGACAAGAAACTACATCGGCGTTGCTTGTATAGACTCTAATTTTGTTGAGCAGGTATCAGGATTGGCAGACACGGGCCAGAGAAGAGGTATTGCAAGTTTTTGGGAGTCGGAAACCAGATTTTGATGGATTGAATCATAAGTTGTAAGTATTATCGGTAGGTGGTGCTTAAATTAGACAAAAAAAGCATTTTTAGTTTAATTGTTTGATGTTATATATGCAGGTGACAATGATCTTGTACGAGTCGTTAAGGTTATACCCTCCAGTAATGACAGTTACACGCCGGCTTAATGAAGACGCTGTACTAGGAGATATATCTCTACCAGAAGGTGTGCTATTCTCATTACCAGCGGTCTTATTACATCACGATGAAGAGATATGGGGTGAAGATGCAAAGAAATTTAATCCAGAGAGATTTAGAGAAGGCGTTTCAAGTGCAACGAAAGGTCAAGTCACTTTCTTCCCATTTACATGGGGTCCTAGAATATGCATTGGACAAAACTTCGCCATGTTAGAAGCAAAGATGGCGTTGGCTATGATCCTACAACGTTTCTCGTTCGATTTGTCTCCATCTTATGCTCATGCTCCTCATTCTGTTATAACTACGCAACCCCAATATGGTGCTCCACTTATTCTGCACAAACTATAGTTTGTACTTGTAAGCAGTATCTTGTTATATGTTAAGAGTGAGTTCAAATATGGTTAATAAAGGCTTGTAGAACTGCCTATTGTTTATTTTAGAGTTTTAAGTGTGCAGATACTGTATGGTAGTATATGGAAAATCTACAACATCCAAGTAATTTACTTACAAGTAAGGGAAAATGCATAAGTACCCCCCAGCCTATGCCCGAAATCCCAAAGACATACCTAACCTTTACTAAGGTCTTATTACCCCCTGAACTTAATTTATCTATAATATTCTACCCCTTTTCGGCCTACGTGGCACTATCCTTGAAAAAATTGTCAACATGCGCTGGGCCCACAAGATAGTGCCACGTAGGCCAAAAAGGGGTAGAATATTACATATAAAATAAGTTCGGGGGGTAATAGGACCTTAGTAAAGGTTAGGTGTGTCTCTGGGATTTCGGGCATAGGCTGGGGGTACTTATGCATTTTCCCTTATTTTATCCCTATCTTAATTCAAAATATTATAAAATATCTAAACAATTAAATATTGAATAACAATTATATCATATCATATTATATTAAATACTAAAAATGAAAAAGTGTTTTAAAAGGCATATTAAGAATGTCTCTCCATTCTCCGTAAGTGGTGTTTTATTGTTCCAAACCATTGAAGAATTCGAAAAGACTTGCAACAAATTCAACATAAATTATATGCTACATCCATTTAAAAGGTGATTTTTTTAAAGTAAAAAAACGTAGTCAAGCTGCTTACATTCATAATTTTGAAAACCCAAAAGTTTCTTCTTATTAAAATCACTTTGAAAACTATAATCTCTCAATTTATAATATCAGTTTGAAAATTAATTACACCCCTCAACATTCTATTAAATCTCTAAAAAGGAGCATGTTCTCTTCCAAAATTGAGAGAACTACTCCTCCAAGACTACACAATTTTAACATGGGAAAATGCATAAGTACCCCCCAACCTATATCTTATGTTGTCACTGCTAAAAAGGAGCATGTTCTCTTCCAAAATTGAGAGAACTACTCCTCCAAGACTACACAATTTTAACATGGGAAAATGCATAAGTACCCCCCAACCTATGCCCGAAATCCCAGAGACACACTTATACTTTGCTAAGGTCCTATTACCCCCCGAACTTATTTTATATATAATTTTCTACCCCTTTTGGGCCTACGTGGCACTATCCTTGAAAAAATTGTCAACATGCGTTGGGCCCACAAGATAGTGCCACGTAGGCCCTAAAGGGGTAGAAAATTATATATAAAATAAGTTCGGGGGTAATAGGACCTTAGTATAGTATAAGTGTGTCTTTGGGATTTCGGGCATAGGTTGGGGGATACTTATGCATTTTTCCTTTTAAAATGTAAAAAAGCCAACAGAAAATTGAAAAAGGTAAGTTTCCTACTACTTGTAGTGTTTATTTAAATTTGGCTTACTATTACTTCTTAAATTTTACAGTGCTTGATATATATATTTTTTCCCTTTCTAGACAATTCAAAATGTTTCTTGAATAAATGTTGTTTTTTGGCAAGCTCATACTGTAGAAATGTTATGACAATTGCATTAATTTTACTTATTGATCAAATTTCATGGTAAGAATATATGAATCTTTTATGCTCTTTTTCTTTGTTTCCCTCATTCAGTTCATAGAGATGATCCATATTGTACTTGAAGTTTTAATTAATTATTGTAGCTATTTTATATTTCAATGTTATAAATATTGCCGAGTTTGTTTGGCCATAACATGATTTTACTAGTAATAAAAAGCACAATATTGTGCTTCAGTGTGAAGCTACTTTTATTTAACATTGACTTCTTTGATATGACAGTTTGGTTGAGTATAAAGCTTTTTCTTATTCTTTTGGATGCACTAATTTTTGCAGTGCAACGAGCCTGAGAATTTAGCATCACGAGATGTGCAAACTTTGAACTATAGAGAAGATGAAAACAAGTTTTTTTTTCCTTCGTTGTAGCACTACTCTTAACTAAAATTGATCACTTATTCTGTTTTGCAAATAAAGTTTTATATACCTATTTTGGAAACCTTTTGGCTAAAAGAAAAAGTGTTACAAATTTGATGCCTTTGAAGTAGAAAAATTTATGCGAGTAAAGGTTCAATCTATTTTTTTGACATGAGTCAATCGAGAAAGAGAGCTGCCATCAAGATGCATGAGTATTGACATACTAAAATATTTAGATTTTTCTATTCAAATATGTCTTTGTTGTGGTTTGCGCGCAATTTTCTATTTCTCTTTTGAAAATTGACATTCATTAGGGATTGAATCCCACAATAAGTAAATTTATATTTATTGGTAATTATAGATTAAAGCATCAAATATATGAAATAAATATGCTATACGAATGGATGGACCAAAATAATACATGCATCACATTTTTATTGGCTTGTGGTATATGTACAGATAATGCTTAATTGTCTAGCTAAATTTAGTTATGTTAATTGACAATCTCAAACTGTATTTACAATCATGTCTGAGCTTGTATGTTTCAAATGAAATTTTGTGTAACTTATTATTTACCAATATTAGTGTTGCTTATATTACTTTAAAAAATGTGTATCAATGCATGGGATATACGTGCAAAGCACGTGTTCAGAAACTAGTCATTATTATAAGTGGGAAGCTCCAAACATGAAAAGTTGGATTATCATTTTACCCCTAGACTAAATTAAACATGTAATTAATTAAATAATATTATTTTGATTATTTTTTGAATTGTAAGTTATTTATTAGGAAGGGAATGTGGAAGAACAAGAGTCAATTAGGATTTCTAGAATATTAAATAAGTACCTGAATCAAGGTTTTCCTCTTTTTAATATTAAATTAAAGAATATGAAGAGTCATAGCTAAATCAATATATACCACTATCAAATACAAATTTGTTATCTTCAATTCTTCCACTAGCATTTCTACGTACTCATATGGTAAAGTTCTTTCTTTTTCCATCTTCTATTGTTTGTTTGTAAGATTTTTATCATTTATAGATAATTTCAAATTAGAAAGGATTGTTCAATTCTAATTCTTTATTTATGATTGTTACTCTTTCTGGAATTTCTTGTTACTATTTTGTGTAGAAATGTAAAATTACTATACATATTGTCTTGCAATGTATTCGGTGCTATTTGGCTTGGAGTAATTTTGATATTCTCAGCTAATTACTACTCTCTCCATTTCAAAAAGACTGACTTCCTTTCCTTTTTAGTCAATTTAAAAAAGAATGACCTCTTTCTTTTTTTGGTAACATTTTAATTTCAGTTTTCCACGTGTCATGTTTAAGGCCACAAGATTAAAGGTCAATTTTGTACATTTGCTATAACTTTAATTTAGGACTACAAGATTCAAAAGTCTTCTTTATTTTCTTAAATTCCGTGTCAAGTCAAACTAGACCATTCTTTGTGAAACGGAGAGAGTAATAATTATACTTATTATGTTCACAACTACAATGTTATGAAAATACAAATGGACACAAGAGAGGATTTTGTTTTTAAATTTTATTTTATTTTTGCTTAAACTAATCAATAGTTGGATGAAACAAGCTCAACATGTATGCCTCTTCTTCTTTTATTTTGTTTTGTTACTTGAAAGCTTAAATCCTCTCATTTATCCTATTTCTTGTATAATCTCTTTTATCTTTATTCTTATGTAGCTCTATTGGTTTTATTTTAGTAATATATGATGATTTCAAGTTTTCTTATATGCAATTCATTTGTTTTTTAGGTTGGTCCATAAGTATATATATATATTCAAAGTTATCTTTTTTTTATATGCATTTGTTTTTTGCACCATATAATTTTTGGTTTAGATTGTTTTCTTTTTTCTACCATATTGTTAATATCTCACAAATGATTGTGTTGTATTTCATAGTTCAATTATATGTACATAACTTGATAAAAATTTCTTTTGTAAAATTTACAGATGATAAAATTAATAATTTCGAATGAACCAAAGAAGACGAAGGGTACACATACATGTAATTCTTATTTTTATATGTCAATCAAATATTTAAACAATGATTATTTTATAACAAATAAATATTTTTTTTTATAGGTTTAGACTATGAAATTGATAATGATCTACTAGCCATCCTAAGGATGACATATATTGATCGAATTTCTCTACAACTATTACAAAACACCACTCTCCTTCGATGGCAAGTTCTCGATATGTATGCATCTGTAAAAAAGTGGAGGGTATTATTCCTTAAAAAGAAGGCGAAAACTTTAAGGCATTAAATCTTTTGTAACTATAATGTCGACAATTCAATTTTGTGTTGTAACATGTTAAAAAAAAGAACTTTTAACAAGTTGAATAGTTGATATATTATAAGAATTGTATAATTGAAGTCATTATAATATTAGTTTTGAAATTCACTTGATAACAATATTTTTATATGATGTGCCTAGCAATGATCATAATATCAGTTGAATATGCTCACCGTTCACTGATTTGAGCTTATATTTTACACATCGTACACTTTTATTTTAGAAGTATTTATACTAATTAGCACGATCTACACGTGCAACGCATGTGTTCGAAAACTAGTTATACTAAAAGTGGGAAGCCACAAAAGTAAAAGTTGAAATACCATTTTGCCCCTACACTTAATTTAGTCTATTATAAAATATTTAATTAATTAAATAATAATCATAGCATATTATGATTAAATATTAAAAGTGGAAAAGTGTCAAGTCAAATGAAGAAAAACGAAAATATCCATAGAAAGATATTAGATTTTTTTATTCTTTTAAAAATTAATTAATTACATTTTATTTTATCACAAGAAAAAAAATATCAAATAGATATTAATCAAATTTTTCATATCATCATAAAAGCATCCTCCCTCATCCAAAACTAAACTAATTAAAAGTGGACAAAAGAATTACGTACCTATACAATCGCCTCTCTATTTGCATTACCTTTTCTTTTATTAATCAGCATAACATACACTATTGTTGAAAAGGAATGAATAAAGTATATATATATATATATATATATATATATATATGCAAAAATATTATTGAAAAATCACTGCTCCCAATATTTAATGCAAAAAGTAAATGTAAGAGTAATTGTTGAATATATAGGGTTATAGGAAGGGGGAAAATGAAGAAACATAGACATTCACTATCCATTAATTATTCAGTTTATTTAAGAATTAAAACTCAATATTAAAGGCATGATATATTACTATTAAGTGGGGTGATTTTTTATACACAACAAATATTAGTATATTATTATGTTATCATTATATAAAAAAGAAGAAAAAAGATAGGAAATTAATGCAAAAACAATAGAGTAAAATGAACCGTTTTAATTTTTATGAATTTGGTGTGTAATTAAGAGGTAAGAGATTTAGTTGGAATATGGTTATTTATAGAATATGGCAACATTTGAGCAAGAAGTTTTTTAAGGCACTAATATTTCTCTTTCATATTTAATATTTTTTTAAAAGACTTTTAATTAAAAATTGAAAGACAATCCAAAACGTTTTAATTTTTATGAATTTGTGTGTAATTAAGAGGTAAGAGATTTAATTGAAATCTGGCATTACATGGCAATATTTGAGCAAAAAGTTTTTAAAGGCACTAACATTTCTTTTTTCATATTTAATATTTAAAGTGAGTGATATTGATTGGGGGAGAGGAAGTAATAAAAGAAACTAGTGTTTTATATATATATGGTGGATAGAGTGGTGACAAAAATCTATCTTCACATTNTATATATATGGTGGATAGAGTGGTGACAAAAATCTATCTTCACATTTTTCTAAACATATACATCATATTGATACTGATTAAGACGTGTAGATATGAATGAGTTAGTCTATTGAGATGATTTTGTTGTGCCTACGTCCAGATGCAGAGCTAGGTGGGGTTCATGGGTTCAGATAAATTCAATAGTTTTTTCGTAGACCTTATATTTATACTAGAAAATTAATTAAATATATATGTATATTAATTTGTGAACTCCTAACAAAATTAATTGACAGTTATTAAAGAAATTTAGAACCCCCAAATTCTTAAACCTAGCTTCGCCTCTGCCTACCTCCAGAGTGGCAAGTACGTGCTAGGTATTTGGAAATGATAAACCAGATTTGGGTTTTTGGGGTTACAAATTAGTTGATTTTGGATTCATGGTAGGGTAAAGATCCTATTGTTAAGTTGTATGCCTTGAGCAAATGTGATTGGTAAGATATCATGGCTACAGCTGGTTAAGTTCAATAACTCATGACATAATTTTGTTTTTTGTAAAATTTAAGAGGAATAACAATACATTTTTATTTACTTACTAGTTTCTGGCAACGTGTGTTGCACATTTATCCCTTACTATTGTTATATAATTTAAAAATGTGTTATCAAATAGAAAATGCTTAAATCAACAATATTAATTTTACCAATTACATTTCATGTATTAAATAAAATATATAAAAAGGGATTGAGCATTTGGCATCAAGCAAGAAGTATGTGAAATCAATTAAGATAATATAGTCTCTTAACTCTATGTCACTGTGTGTGAGTCTTTTTTATGATCTAAATATCATTGATAACCTTTTATAACCATGAATGGATAAAAAAAATCATGCAGGCTTATTGACAAGATTGCCTATTTTATTTTAATGAGAAACAGAGCGTGAAATATTTGTATTATTTAAGTAATGTTCTAGAATTAAAAGGCTAATCAAAGAATACATGAAGATACACTTTCAAAATTTTACCAGATCAAAAAGCAATTACATCCAAAATATAAAAGTAACAGATAAAGAATTAACAAACTGGACTTCATACATACAACTATTTCAAAAGCTCATAATAATAGCTAAAAGATCACAACTCTACAATGAGTTCATTAGAAATGCAAAAGAAATTATAAAAAACAATAATCTTCCTAATGGAGAACAGAAAGAGATATGAGGACTTAGGCATATCTAAAAAGAAGTCTTCTCCCATGTATTCTATTTACTCCTTTATACCATTTCTTCCCGTCTTTTTTGCCTATCATATATAGATGCGATAGTTTTTTTTCAATGGTTATCATCCGGTTCTTAAATAGTAGTGAAAATGTCTGTTCAAATTCTATTTTCAGTTCTAAATAATAGTCTTTTAATATATAGATGGGAAGATGAAGAATACAAATCATAATTAGACTAAGTAAGAGAATTAACATTGCCACTAATTATTGCTCTGAACGTGGAATCTAGTCTAGTTTGAATGGATAAGAAGATGAAAAATATAAATCATTGTAATTAGTAAAAAATAAGGTAATTACAAACCATCTCATTAATTATTAATTTAATGTTAATTCATTCATATATAATAATACACTTTTAATACCTTAGTAATAAATCAAATAAATAAAATCAGTAGCATTAATCGGGTAAATGGGGGGTGTTTTCATATACCAGTAATTATTCTAGGCAATGCACACATGTACAATTGATATTATCTAAAAATATATCTTTTCACATTCCAAGCATTGAATTATTTGCTTAGTCCTTTCTTCTGCTAATATCATTTAAGGATAATGTTTAATCTATACTTCATATAAGTAGAGAAAAGTGTCAAATCACTTGATAATTTTTCTCTTTCTTTGTCAGAAATTTCCTTTAATTCTTACTCCTAGAATTCAGCCTTGAGAACGTTGGGATAGAAAATTTACTTTAGAAAGAAGCAGATGATTAAAAAAAAACTGCACACCTTTAAAAAATGTGGAGCATTAATATAGAAATGCAAGTAAACCTAGAAATAGGACTGTTAAACTTCTTATGTAACCTACCTAAAATGTGTAATTTTTTTTTTTTTTGTTTTGTTTAGGAAACAATGGTTGCAGAACCAAGTTCGAGCATATTTTGGCTTGAGGAGAAAAAGTTGGAAGATTGCAAAAGGGCCTGTTTGAGTAACTGTTCATGCAAAGCTGCTGTTTTTGAATATAATTGGTATGGGAATCGAAGAGGAAGCTGTTTGTTACTGAATGAAGTCTTCTCTCTCATAGACAACAACGGACAAGGAAGAGACAAGACAGTATTTCTTAAGTTGCAGAATCAGTCTTCAATCATTCCTGGAAGAAAGAAATCAAGACCTTTCCAAGTGATAATAGGATCAACTCTTGCTGCTTTCTTCGGGATAATTTTAAGCATAGCTACTTGCTTTGTTATCTTCAAAAAGAGGATACATGAGTCCAGAAAGGCTGCGGATTTTCTTGATCTGGAACCAATCTTACCAGGAATTCTAACTCGATTCTCTTACAATGAGCTGAAAGTAATTACAGAAGATTTCAGTTGTAAGCTTGGGGAAGGAGGATTTGGATCTGTTTATGAAGGAACACTGAGAAATGGCACCAAAATAGCTGTGAAGCATCTGGATGGTGTAGGTCAAGTAAAGGAATCATTCTAAACAGAAGTTAAGGCGGTCGGTGGCATTCACCATATCAATCTGGTAAAACTCATTGGATTTTGTGCAGAAAAAAGCCACAGGCTTCTTATCTATGAGTACATGGTAAATTGATCATTGGACAAGTGGATTACGCATGAGAATCAAGAGAATGGGCTTACATGGAACATGAGGCAGAGGATAATATCAGCTATCGCCAAAGGGTTAGCGTATCTACAAGAGGATTGCAGCCATAAGATATTCATTTGGACATCAAACCACAAAACATCCTTCTAGATCAATATCTCAATGCTAAGATATCAGATTTTGGGTTGTCGAAGCTAACTGAGAAACACAAAAGCAAAGTTATGACTAGAATGAGAGGAACACGGGGTTATTTAGCCCCTGAATGGTTAAGTTCAGTAATCACTGAGAAAGTTGATGTGTATGCTTTTGGAATTGTGCTCTTGGGAATTCTCTGTGGGCGAAAGAATTTGGATTGGTCCCAAGCTGATGAAGAAGAAGTCCATTTGCTAAGTGTATTTAGGAGAA
>NW_026026460.1:0-7196 GCF_019186545.1 Solanum stenotomum
CAAAATCTTGAATTTATATGCAGAATGAGAGTAATAATAATTTGACAAATTAAAAAAAAAGAAGTGTTTCTTCTTTGACTAGTAATCTTGATTGCCAAGAAAATCAGACTTTTCATCTTTATGTTCTGTTTTTATGTATTAAGGTTGAAAAGTAAAATAGTGTCGACACCTTTCGTTGAAAAATTACGATTACCTATAGTTCTATGTATATTAATGTTGACACAAGGTAAAGAATTAGAGTAGGGGTTGAGGGGGTTAAGGCGTTCTGGCTGAAGTTTCGACTTCAGCTTTCATTTCTAGACAACAAATTATGTTATCTAATTTTGACATTCCTTAATAAAAATTATGATTTTGCTATCAATATTAAGTGTTAATAAAGGAATGAATTATTAATTCGTTTAAATTTAAATTTTGGCTCCTCTTGAATATCTATCGAATGAATTAGAATTCCTGTTTCATGTCACATAAACTCCTAAAACATTTATTCTCTCTGTCCTAATTTATATGACTTACTTTTCTTTTTAGTCAGTCCCAAAAAGAATGACACATTTCTATTAAGTAATAATTTAACTATAAAATGTCTATTTTATCCTTAATTGAATGATTTACAGCCACACAAATTTCTATCATTAATTTTGGACCACAAGTTTTAAAAATCTTCATTTCTTTCTTAAACTCCGTGCCGAATCAAACTACCTCACATAAAATCGGACGGAGAGAGTAATAGGTTATTATTAATAGACTCACAAAGGTAAAAAGAAGAAAAGTCTAAGATGATATTGTTTGCTAAGAAAATTACTTTTCCTCTTTGTGTTCTATTTTTAAAGGTCTAGTTAAAGCAAACCAATCAAAGAATCACAGATTAGTTAGTCACACATATTTTTAAAAAATTATAGATTAATACACATAAAAAAAAATAAGATAATTGTGAATTTTTATTTCATGACACATAAATTTCAAAAAATTAGTGACGTCCGCCTTTCAAAAATGTGAGTAGCATTATATAGGTCGTCACCAATAAAATCACAAAATTTGAGGTCAATCTGAGTCGGTCATACATATTTAAAAAATTAATAGATTAATACACACATAAAAAAGGATTTTCTTGAATTCTTATTTCGTAATACATAAGCACAAAAAAAAAGTGGTGTCCGCCTTTAAAAAATAAAGAGTATCATTAAATAGGCCGCCACCAATGTACCTCAAAAAAATTAAGCTCAAACAGAATCGATCAAACATAATAGTAAAATTCATGGACATTACACAAGAAAAATTGAGATAATCTTGAATACATATTTTGTGACACATATATTCCTATAAAAGAGACGTTCACCTTTTGAAAATAAGAGATATTATTTAATAGGTTGTCACCGATGGATCCACAAGAGTTGATCTCGAATAGAGTCGATCACACATATTCCTAAAAATTCATGAACTAATTATAGATAAAATTGAGAATTTTTTGAATTTCTTTTTTTTGTGTCACATAAGCTCCAAAAATAGCGACATCAGCATTTCAAAAACAATGAGTATCATTTAACAGGTTGTCACCAATGCACTTACAAAATTTAAGCTCAAATAGACTCTGTCACATATATTTCTGAAAAAATCGTGGAATAATACCACAAAATACTGAGATAATCATGAATTCATGTTTTGTAACACATAAACTCCTAAAAAGCCATTTAATAGGTCATCACCGATTAACTCACCGTATTTAAGCTTAAACAGATTCGGTCACACACATTTCAAAATATTCATTGATATATATGCACAAAAAGTGAAAAAAAATCCTGAATTTTGACATATAAATTTCAAAAAACGTGACATTTGCCTTTTTGAGATAATAAATACTCCATATGTCCCTAATTACTTGTCCATTTTTGAATTTGCACATCTATTAAGAAAATAATTAATGACATAGTGAATTTACCATTTTACCCCTATTAGTTATGAAGTGGATGAAAAGTTCTACATTTTTCAAAGTAATTAGTCATTTAATTGAGGGTATAATAGGTAAAAAAAATTGTCCTTTCTTGATTTATCAAAATAGACAAGTAATTAGGGACAACTATAAAATGAAAAGTGGACAAGTAATTAGGGACAACTATAAAATGAAAAGTGGACAAGTAATTAGGGACAAAGGGAGTACCATTTAACAGGTTTTCTCAATGGACTACTAAATTGTGAGCTCAAATTAAGTTGGTCACACAGTTCCAAAAATTCATGGAAATTACAAACTAAAAATTGAAATTTTCATGAATTTCTATTTCGTGATTCATAAACTCCAAATAAATTGTCGTATACTTTTCAGAAACAAACAATGAGTAACATTTCATATATCATCACCAACGCGGACCAACAAAAGTGAAGCTCAAACATAGTCAATCATATATAAATTTTCTGAAAAACTTATGGATTAATACACATGAAAAATAAAGATAATTCTGAATTCCTTTTTCAAGAGACATAAACTACAAAAAAAATAAAATCACCTATAAAAAACAACAAGAATGATTTAATAGGTCGTTACAAATGAACGCATAAAAATTAAGCTCAATCAGATTCAGTCACACATACTTGGAAAATTCATAGACAAAATACACAAAAAAATTGAGATGATTCTAAATTCCTAATTTATGACAAATAAACTCCAAATTAAAAGGCGAAATTCACCTTTCAAAAATAATAATTATCATTTAATATATTTTCACAAATTCACCCATAAAATTTGAGCTCAAACAGAGTCGATCACACATATTCTGAAAAATTAATAAGCTAGTACACATGAAAAAAATGAGATTTTCTAAATTTCTATTTTGTGACACATAAACTCCAAAAAAGCGATGTTTGCATTTTGAAAACAATGAGTATCATTTAATAGATGGTCACTAATGGACCCACAAAATTAGAGTTTAAATAGAGGCGGTCACACATATGGAATAATACATATAAGAAATCAAGATAATCGTGAATTCTAGTTTTATGACACACAAACACAAAATAAATGACATTTACTTTTTGAAAACAAATAGTCTCATTTAAGCTCAAATTGAGTCGCTCACACATATTTCAGAAAAGTCATGTACTAATACACGAGAAAATACTAAAATAATCCTAAATTCTTGTTTCTTTAACATAAACCCCAAAACCCCAACATCCTCCTTTCGAAAATATTGAATATGATTTAACAGTTTGTCACTAATAAACCTACAAAATTTAAGCTCAAACAGAGTCAGTCATACGTATTTCAGATAATTTATAAATTAATACACATGAAAAACTAAGATAATCCTGTAATATTATTTTGTAACATATATACTCTAAAAAGTGACATTCACCTTTTGAAAACAAAAATTATTATTTAATAGGTCGTCATATTATAACAACATTTCACTATAATCAGCGCCGACTCTATGCTTTGAAAAATAAGACTCTTACCTTTTGGGGGCCCCAAATTTTTATCAAGAATAAATTATGGGTTCAAATTTTTATAGAAAAAAATGATTATTTATTATAAAAAGTATTTTTTAAAAACTATATTATTTTAACTTTAGCATTTTTTATACTTTGTTAAAAATAACAATTAATAGTGAAAAGTGTTGAACGAAGTGAATTACAAATTCTTTATCATTTATTTTTAAATTTTAGTTTCAAGCATTACTACAATCATATTAAAGTGGGATATACCAAGTCATCAAATTTTTGAGTCAAATTCTATGGTTCTAACTCTTATCTTTATTTAATATTTGTCAACTTTTTACTTATAGAATTGTGTTAACAATTCATATAATAATAATTGCGTCACTGAAAGGATATTTTTCAATGTTGAGTTGATAAAATCTTACCTAAAACTAATAACTGAAAAAATAATAATAAATACTAATAATTTTGATCTACATAGTGTAAGAAAAATATTTTTTGAATAAATACATATATGAAGTTTGTTTATATTTTAGGCCTCGAATTTAAATTTTACTTTAGGCCCCGAATAACGTTGAGCCGCCCTTGACTATTGTAACACCCCGTATCCTAGATAAACCAAAATGCAGGTGCAACCCACGGTTGCCATCCACGGACCGTAGGTCAGACCACGGTCCATAGTCTGTGTCCGTGGATCAAGACTCTTTTACCCAACCTCTGACACGAACTATGGTCGACCAGCACGGACCGTCGTTCAATGCACGGTCCGTAGGTCTAACCGTAGATGAGGGTCAACAGCCAGTTTGAGGAAAATTATTGTTTGGGTCAACTTCAAATAGTCATAACTCTTAGCACAAAATGAATTATGTGTCTCATGACCTATGATATGATAGATAATTGAATCCTCTTTCCAACGCCACTAAGTTTGCTAAAATCCAACCTTCGAGTAAAAAGTTATGCTCGTTTTAGTGAAGACCTGCCGGACAGACTTGACCGACTTACCCAAACGACGGACCGTCGTTCCTTCCGTGGATGGGCTTGGCCAGAATTAAGTTAGGGTTGTTTTGGTCCTTTTCCTATTTCATTGAACCCCTAAGCTATGTCGTTTATACCCTAAATTTTGAGGTTTTAGTCAGTTTAAGCCTAGAAACATAACTAGAACTTATCTAAGTCAAATCATTAATCAAAACTTAGAAAATTAGAAGCAGGAAAGGAGAAAAAGGTCAAGAACCTTAGTTCAAGAATGCAACAAGTTTTCTTCGGTTCCAGCCTAGAAATCAAAGGATTTTTCTGTGAAATTCATCACCAGGTATGTGGGATTTCACTAGTGGGTTTCCTTTCGCCCATTAAGTCCCTAGAATTCAGTCAGTTTTTTGATTCCATGATTATGAACAGACCTAGGGTTTCTAAAATTTCAACAGATCATCATGAATTAGTTATTTAAATGTTCCAAAACAGTTTATCATGTTTGTTCTCAGTTTATTGCATGAATTTAGAACCCTAGTTATGTATTTCTTTAGTTCTTGAATTACACATGCTAAGTCAGATATTTCAGTTATTCAGTTATACATGCCTCAGTTTATGAATGCATCATTATCAGATTAATTGTTGCATTCTCAGATTGCATGTTCAGTCTTGAGCTATCCATTATATACAGAAACTCAGTCATAATGTGTTAACCACTTAATCTATTGGGAGTAGCATAATACTGAGTTGGACTAGGGTTCAGCGTACCCATATAGTCCCAGAACTACGAGCCACGTAGGTGTAAGTCCCCTCTGTGGGCAATATCAGTTAGTGATCACGCCAGTCATTCCTCTATACCTTTGGTCGGGTATATTGAGTCCTCTCGATGAGGCGTATACATCGGACTCCACATTTAGCTCATGTGGTTTTATTGTCGGTTATTAGTAGCTCCCACAGTTCACTCAGATTCTATTGCATTGACCTCATTTACAATACAATCAGTATTCAGTTTCAGCATGTTATAAATTTGGTCATTGCATTCAGTTATCTTAGCATTCAATATCTATATCATGTTCAGATTATATCATTGCTTATTTGCTTTGTTCAGTTATATGTTATTTCAATTGTACTCTATCTTGTATGCTCAGTACCTTTCAAGTACTGACGTATACGTGCGCTACATCTTCTCATGATGTAGGTTCAGGTTCTTAGGATCCAGATCACACTTAGATCGATTCTCGATCTCCAATTTAGCAGAATCAGTGGTGAGTCTTCATTCTCCGAGGACAATAGTCATGAGTCTCTTTTCAATATTATTTTTAGTACTTTCGTTTCAGTTTTGCTAGACTTAGCTGGGGCCTGTCCCAACATTTCTAGTCAGTTAGAGGTTATTTTCAGACATAGATAGATTCAACTTAGTATTGAGTTAATATCTTCTTTGTATTAAACTCATCAGTTATCATTTACCTCAGTTATAGTATGTGGGTATTCCCCATCGTTTTCATTTTATTTATGATTTAGCTTCCACATCAGTTATTATTATCTTTAGTATGCTCATGATTATGCCAGCAGTCTCGAGGATAGTCTCGGGGCGTGACAACTATAATGATCTAATTTTCTAGAGAATCGATTTTTCATATTATACTTTTACTTCTCTATAGTAGTATTCCACATATAGCAACAATAACATTTATCATAGCGGTACAATACTCATTATAAAGTTACCTCTCTATAATAGTCATAAATTGAGACGAAAAGGAAACAATAATTGAGGAGAGGAATCTTATAGTACTGAACATGCATGATTACGATAATAATAATATTTCTCTACCAAAAGTTTAATAAGAAATTAGTATATTGTGTTGTCATATATGATACTATGTCATGTACTAAGCTACTAATTAAAATACTTTTGTGGTTGTTATGATTTTCTAAATTATGTAATATATCGTTATGTGTGTTGGTTGAATAAAAGTCCATCTTTTTAATATTCCTATAGATTCAAGCACGAAAGAAAACGGCTGCTGCGTATCGTTTTATAATAATCGTATTGAATTGTGTATAGTATTGTATTATATCGTTTTAATTAATATTATAATATTTGAATACGATAATGCCACACATATATAGAATATGGTATATTTGTTCTGATCATGACTTCTACTTAATTCTTCTATCACAAGAAGTCAACACGATCAAAATGTTAGAAATCGAATGAATTAAGTGAGAATTATTGAATAAAATTATTAAAATAGGTACAACAAATTATTATATCCAACAAATATCCAACGAAAACTATCTACAAAAAAACAAGCCTAAACAGGTACAACAAATTATTATAATGACCACAAAGAATATTGTGTCATCTTTAACACTATGCTATGTACTAAGCTAATAATTTAAAAAAAAAAAAAAAAAGGAAAGAGCAAGCACAATAACAGAGTCAAAAGAGGAATGATAACACCATGGATGCATCAATCACTTTTATCTTATGTATTATACAGTCCCTCTCTTAGTAGAACGAATCTCCTATTTTTATTCTTAATCAGAAGTCACGATTCAAATTTTCGATATGAAAAAAATCTTATTAAGAGAATGTTTTCTTCTCAAATAGGCCTTGCACAACATAAATTTAAATTAATCGAGATTTCAAAATGAAATCAGATACCAAATAAATGTCACGATCTAAATCGTTGTGAGAGACACCCACACTAAATCGCCGATGGAAGAACCAATAGCCAACTCAATATGTAATCAGATAAACCATTAAAGGTAACAACTAATACATAGTACATTTTTGTTTTTAT
>NW_026026461.1:0-778 GCF_019186545.1 Solanum stenotomum
TAATTTTTTTTAGAGTATTTTAGGTTTCTGAGGGTTTAGGGTATTATGGTTTATTAGGTATAAGAATTCTTAGGGTTTAAGGTTTAGGGTTCTAAACGGTTTTTTCAAGATTTTAAGATTTTTTTTACAGTTTAGGGGTTCTTAGGGGTTAAGATTTCTTTGGTTTTAGGGTTTAGGGTTTCTTTTAAATTATTTTTAAGGTAAATTATGGTGTAGGGCTCTGTGTTTCTTAGATTTTTTAGGTTTACGATTTTTTAGGGGTTCTAAAAGAGGTTTTTTTTTTTATTAATGTTTTTAGGGTTTAGGGTTTTGGGTAGTATCTTGGGTATTAGGATTTATAAGGGTTTAAGGTTTAGAGTTTCCTAGGGTTTACAGCGAGTTTTTTAGCGTATGTTCTATTTCTTGATTTAGGGCTTAGGGTTTTAGGTTTAAAGATTTTGATTGAGTTTTTTTCAGGTTTATAAGGCCTTATGATTTTCTTAAGGGTTTTTTTAGGTTTAAGGTTTTATAAGGTTTTAAGGGTTTTTTTTTATAGTTTCTTTATGTTTAGGGTTGGCCAAAGGTTTAGGGTTAAGGGTTTAGTCCCTAAGGTACTATGGTTTAAGGTTTAGGGTTTAGGATTTCGGTTTTTAGGTTAAGGTTTTTTTTAGGTTTTATGATTTTTTTATGATTATTATTTTTATGATTAGGGTTTTTAAACGTTTTTAGGGTTTTTTACGGAGTTCTAAAAGAGGTGTTTTTTTTTTTTGAAGTTTTTAGGGTTTAGGGTTTAGTATCT
>NW_026026462.1:0-2455 GCF_019186545.1 Solanum stenotomum
CTTTTGCTTATCTTGCTCAGTCGGCTGACGATGCCTACTGGGTACCTGTTGTTTGGTACTCATGCTACGCTCTGCATCTATTTGTGATGCNGCGGGCCGCTCATTTCTGGATGTAGTGGACCATGCCCGCACTATCGAGCTTGGAGTAGACTTATCTGGAGACGGGGGTGAGCACACGGCGTTCTGTACTATTTCAGTCTCCATCTGTATATATAGACTTGTCTTCTTCCTTTCGAGACAGTCCAGTCTCTGTTGTCCGGTTTTAGGACTTGTACTCATTTTGTAGTAGCTCTGTACTAGTGACTTCCAGGTTCTGGGAGGGATCTTTAATTGTTTATATGTTTTGGGTTGCTTCCGCTTGTTTTTATTGTTAATTGCCTACTCTTGTTTAATTTCTACCCTCAGACCCATTACTTGTTGTTCCGGGTTACGGGTTGGCTTACCTGCTGGTGGGTTATAGTAGGTGCCATCATGACTTGATAAATCGGGTCGTGACAGTTATATAGATGAATATACATGTGCATTTAGAGAATACTATTATAAATGAACATATAGCATAGAAGAAAGTAAGGAAATAAGAAAATTATATTTTACAAAATTACCAGAACCTTTTAATTCAAAAGTAATAAAAGTTGGAATGAATCAGGATTAACAGATACCTTAGGAGCTAGAATAAAATTCTTACAACGATGGTTTATAGAACTATGTGAAAGACATAAATAAGAAATAAAAATGGAAAAAATACTAGTAAAAAACTTAGCATGTTACAAAAATAAAACGGCACCCCAATTTGGTTGTACGGACAAATACTATAAAAAGAGGTATAACAAAAAATATAGATCAAAATATAAATATAAAAAACCAAGAAGAAGATACTATGTAAAAAACTACAAAACCAAAAGACTATATAGACCAAAAAGAAAACTAACAGAATGTAATTGTTATAATTGTGAAAAATTAGGACATATAGCTAGAGATTGTAAATTACCTNAGATACTATGTAAAAAACTACAAAACCAAAAGACTATATAGACCAAAAAGAAAATTAACAGAATGTAATTGTTATAATTGTGAAAAATTAGGACATATAGCTAGAGATTGTAAATTACCTAAAAACCCAAAGAAAAAATAAATATCAGAAATAATAATAGACAATGAAAAATACACAAATAGAGTACGTAGATTATGAATTAGAAAGTGAAGATAACATATATGAATTATCAGAAAATTAAACAGACAAAATGGAAAATAATTTAGCAATTGAATCAGATAATGAACGCTATATAAATGAATGAGACAGATATACAAATAATAACTAAAGAAAAATATCAAGATGAAGAATCGGCAGATCAAAAAATAATATTTGATAATAATATATTTGAACAAATAAAAGAAAAAGAATTAGACCTAAGCGTAGAAAAAATATTTGAAATACCAACAATAAGAAACTGGTTTAAACGACAAAAAGAAAAATATTATGTAGTAAGCCAAAGAGAACATATCATAGATTGCAAATACACCAAAGGAAAGGCCAAAATACCAATAATAAATAAACGAATAATAAATAAAGAAATACAAGATATTAAGGCTAAAAATCCAATTAAATATGTACATTTAGGAGGAACAGAAATACTAATAAAAGCACGATTTAGAGAAGGATTAGATACACCCATAGAAATATACTTAGCAGATGATAGGATCATACAACCTATAGAAAAAAGTATAATAAGTGCAGTAAAAGGTAACCTCATATACCAAAAATTTTAATTTATAATGAGTGTTAACTACTCAGTAGCAATAAATGACAGAAACATAGATAAATCGCTAGTATTATATTGAAAAATGTCAGGGATAGAACTAGCCCCAGGAAGTAAAATATTTACAGCTAGATGTAAAAACTTATATGTTTTAACAACAAAACATAATAACAGCAAAAAATAAAATAAATAAAATAAAAATAGAAATCCTTTTGAAAGGATAGTTACAATCATAGATAATAATGATTATAGTTATAATGAGATTGATATAGAAGAAGATTTAGAAATAGTAAAAGAAAGACTAAGTACATCAAAAAGAATAAACTATGAAATACCCCAAATATCATAAAAAATGAGTACCTCAAAAAGAATAGATAAAACTCCACAAAAATCAATAGAAGAAGAAATGGAACCATATCATTACTACATAACGGGAGTAATGGAACAACGAAAATATCTAATATTAATAAATACAGGACAAGAAGAAAACTATATTACAAGAGAACTAGTAACAGAAGATGAAATAATTACTACTGAACAATCATGCCCTGAACTACCAAAGGCATTGATATATACCGAAGAAACTATGGAAAAGGAAATAATCATTGGAGGAGTACCAATAATAATAAAGTTTAAAGTATATCAAGGAGATAAAAATATCACTTTAGGAAAAAATATATATACTTGCAAAGATAATA
>NW_026026463.1:0-663 GCF_019186545.1 Solanum stenotomum
ATTCAAAAAAAATATCGCTTGAAACGGACAACCGAGGCCCGAGTTATGGCCGTCTGAAGTTTCCTAAATTCAAAGCCACCTTCCACCTTTAAGATGCTGAATTTCAAACGGCCGTAACTTTCGGCTCGAACGTCCGTTTGACGCAATCTTTTTTTTGAAAGCTCGTATTTTTTTGAGATCTATATGAGGAACCCATCGCCTTTGTCTGAATTTCCTTTTAATTTTTTCATCATATTTCCGCTCGCGCGTTAGAATCAGTAAAACGCGTTTTTGGGAAAATCGGCACGCGCAAACCGNTAGGCAGTTTGGTTGCGTAGATCTCGAAAAAATACGCGAATTAAAAAAAAAAATCTCCTGAAACGATCACCCGAGGCCCGAGTTATGGCCGTCTGAAGTTTCCTAAATTCAAAGCCACCTTCCACCTTTAAGATGCTGAATTTCAAACGGCCGTAACTTTCGGCTCGAACGTCCGTTTGACGCAATCTTTTTTTTGAAACCTCGTATTTTTTCGAGATCTATTCGAGGAACCCATTGCCTTTGTCTGAATTTCCTTTTATTTTTTTCATCATATTTCTGATCGCGCGTAAGAATCATTAAAACGCATTTTTGAGAAAATCGGCACGCGCAAACCGCCTTTAGAGGGTTTTGGTTGCGTAGATCTCG
>NW_026026464.1:0-856 GCF_019186545.1 Solanum stenotomum
TGTGTAATCAAATTGGAGGTCTTACACATTTACGAAAAGTGGCGAAGGTTTGACCTCAAACAAATAGACTGTCTCTAAAATTTTTTATTAATGTTGTTGTGGTGTAAATATTTAACGGTCTTAATTTATTTTATTTTTGAAGACTTTCACATAAAATTTTTTTTCACAAGGAGTATATTCTAAGCATAAAATTATTAGATTCTATATTTTTCATGTAAAAAAATAGAAAAAGTGATGCTTCATAGCTTCATAAAAACATCACTCAATATTAACAAGAGAATTAGATCACCAAAACATATATTATGATAAACCATGTAAAAGATAAAAATAATTAGATTTCAAGATATTTTTGGTCATTCATTATATATTTATGATTCTTGAGAGATGTGATAATGTCAAATCACTTAATTTTTGTTGAAATGTTCTTTAAGCCTACTAAAATTTACTCTCTTTTTTTCTTATAACAATCGAATATTAGAAAGAATGTTCAAAAGCTTAATGAGATTATTTATGCCCACGCGAAGCGTGGATAAATTAACTAGTTTGTAATAATTAGAATTCAATATTAAAGAAAATGAAGACCAGCAAACAAGTCTGAAGGATTTTCAGTGCAAAAATGAGGCATTGGACTTGCATAAAATTGAATAAGTAAATGCACGCGTCCTACGCGACATAATACAAATAGGACGTTACATCGGACACAAAACTGTCATGTAGGACATAAACAAGGACAAATGTGTTCATTTGTTCAATTTTATACAAATTTATGTGTCTACTTATCTACACATAATATTAGAGGGCATAAATATCAATTGAGGCCAAGTTAAAGACATGTTTATGTATTATGCCAATTATT
>NW_026026465.1:0-1226 GCF_019186545.1 Solanum stenotomum
TATTTCGTGTTAAAATGGAACATAAAAAATGAAATTTAAGGATTAAAATGAAACAAGGTAAAGATAAAGTGTCAAAATGAAAAATGTGGACAAGTATATATGTGTTTGGCCAATAAAAAAACATCATAAGTAGTCATACTAATCTAAAATGGTGGGACCCATATTTTCAAGGGTAGTCAAGTAATTTCACTCAATTGTAAAAGTAAGTAAAATCTGTAATCTGGAAAAATTTAGAAAAATCTAAAGAGAGTGAAATCTGAAAAAATCTACCATCTCTGTCACAAGTATAATAGAAACACACTCTCTTCCAAATTTTCAAGGTTGGGTTCTTTTGACTTCTCTCAATCTACGAACTCTCTCTCAACATGGGTTTTGCAATCTCAGATAAGTTTTAACCACAAATTTTTCCCAACATTCATTTACTTCCGTTTTGTTGATTTTTTTGGTCTTTAATCTCTGCTTTGAAACTCTAATAGACTACTCTTTTAGTTCTCTTCATCTTCTCTTTAGGGTGTTTCAATTTTAGTTAGTTTTTCTTTTAATTTTTGCTTAAATTTCATCACTGAAATTGTTGGTTTATGTCATTATTGTTTCGTGTAATCTCTCCAAGTTTAATTCTTTAAAAAAAATGAATTAATTTGATGAGTATGTGTCCTTGTAATTATATTTAGCTCCACTCATATTAAACAAAAAACAGTTTGGGAGCTTAGATATTGGGGAAAATCAACTCTTAAAGAGTTCGAATTTTGTATTTATTGAATTTATTAAAATTATGTAAGTTTATGTGGATGAAAGAAATTAAGAGTATTCCAATAGCTCGGGTAGTGGAAAAATTCATTTTGTTAAGAGTATAATGCTATGACTCTTGCTTTTTAAAAATTGTAGGTTGATATGCTAGAGCATATAAAATCTTCCTTCTCTACTCTAAATAAGTTAGAAATGTCAAACATTATAGGTATGTGAACTACTATATTGAAAGAATTATAAGAACTCTTTGATAGAGATAAAAGAATAAGTATAAATGAGAACTGGAAGCAAACAACAGAGAGACAAATAAAATAATTTAAACCAACAAACATTGGAATGACAATAGGAGAAATTACATGATCAGCGATAAGAAAAGAAATCTTATAGTTTTCTCGGAATTAGCTTTCTATATGAGCTACTCAAAGATCTCGTACATCAATATCTTTGTCGTCCTTGCCCATTTATTCCACTTGAAATCC
>NW_026026465.1:1822-2225 GCF_019186545.1 Solanum stenotomum
GATTGAAAGGAGTTGTTTGTAGCTGCTAGTTTAGCTTAGTTTAGTGTTACTTGCGAGTACCTGTTGCTTTTGGTACTCACCCTTGCTTCTACACAGTTGTGTAGATTAACAGCTCTATCAGATTCGGCTTATTACTCATCTTCAGATTAGAGCTTCCAGACTTACTTGAGAGGTAGCGGTTCATTCCAGACGTGCCCTCAAGTTATCTATATTTACTGTTCTGTTCTATTCTAGAACTTTACTATGAGACTTGTATATTTTATTCAGATTCCGTATTAGAGGTTTGTACATGTGACAACCAATTATGGGGTTATGTTGAGTTTATTTAAAGACTTCCGCTTATCTTTCTATCTTATTCTTGTTTTATTAATTTCGTAACGTCGGGTTTTTGGGTGTTAGGCTG
>NW_026026466.1:0-986 GCF_019186545.1 Solanum stenotomum
AAAACTCAATCAAAATCTTTAAACCTAACACCCTAAGCCCTAAACCAAGAAATAGAACATACGCTAAAAAACTCGCAGAAACACTAAACTGTAAACCCTAGGAAAGTTTAAACCTTAAACCCTTATAAATCCTAATACCCAAGATACTAAACCCTAAAAAGTTTAAGAAAAGAAAACCTCTTTTAGAACCCCTAAAAAATCGTAAACCTAAAAAACTAATAAACACAAAGTCCTACACCATAATTTACCCTAAAAATCATTTAAAAGAAATGCTAAACCCTAAAACCAAAGAAATCTTAATCCCTAAGAACCCCTAAACTGTCAAAAAAATCTTAAAATCTTCAACAAACCGTTTCGAACCCTAAACCGAAAAAAATTCTACAAAAACTTAAGCCCTAATCCTTAAACCCTAAGAATTCTTATACCTAATAAACCATAATACCCTAAACCCTCTGAAACCTTAAATACTCTAAAAAAAAAGAAACACCTTTGGGAACCCCTAAAACCCTATACTATAAAAACCCTAATCACTAAGAACCCTTTAATCGTAAACAACCATTAAAATCTTAAAAACCCTTTAAAGCCCTGAACCTAAAAATTCCTCTAAACCTAATAAACCCTAGAAAATCATAAGCAAAAATCCAAAACCATTAAAAAAACCAAACCCTAAGAAGTCCTCAACGCTAAATCTTATAACTAAGAAACTCTAAATCCCTAACTCTAAACCATAGGGCAACCCTAAACCCCAAACCTTATGAAACACTAAGAAACTCTAAACCCTAGAACTATAATACCCCAAAAAACACAATAAATCCCATTAAAACCTTAAGCCCTAAAAAAATCCTAAACTTAAAATCTTATGCCCTAAATCATAAGTAACCCTCAATCTTAAGAAATCCAAAATCTTAATAAACCCTAAGAAACTCTAATAACGTTTAAAAACCCTAATGATAAAAATAATAATCATAAAAAAAATCATAAAACCT
>NW_026026466.1:1707-2224 GCF_019186545.1 Solanum stenotomum
AAAAAAAAAGAAACACCTTTTGGAACCCCTAAAAACCTTGAAAACCTTTTAAAATCCTAAACTAAAAATCCCTAAAACAAACCTTAAAAGCCCTAAAAATATTCCTTAATCTAAAACACGAAGCCCTAAGAACCCCTAAACCATAAAAACAATAATGATCCTAAATAATCTTTAAAAATCCTAAATCGAAAAAACCTCTTAGCCTAAAAAAATCCAAGAAAAACTTAAGCTCTAAACCGTTAACCAAATGCCTAACCCTTATTTATCATGTTCAAATTATATCATTTTTCAATATGCTTGATTCAGTTATATATCTATGTTCAGCTTTATCCTATCATGAATGTTTAGTACCTTTCAAGTACAGACACATACTTTATGCTACATTTTCTCGGGGTGTAGGTTCAGGGTTCTCAACATTCAGATCACGTGGCAATCGGTTCTCGATCTGTGTTCAGCAATATCAGTTGTGAGTCCTCGTTCTTCGAGGACGATTGACAAATTTTATATTCAGTCTTTC
>NW_026026467.1:0-252 GCF_019186545.1 Solanum stenotomum
CGGGCCAAGCCCATTTTGACGGCTCTAATGAAAGAGCGGTGAGTGAGATGGGAGAGAGGAGAGAGGTGAGAGGCGAGATTTGTTGTATATCAAATATATATGTAATTTCACCTGGATATAATGCATCTAGAACAATTAGACCTAAATTTGACCCTATATATTTGAGATACATGTATATATCTCAACATATTTGAAGATATCAAAATCTAATAAGATACGTAATATTACAAGCTAGAGTGTAAATAAAATAAA
>NW_026026468.1:0-702 GCF_019186545.1 Solanum stenotomum
GGGGAGGCTTCGTTTGAGGTAAGAAATCAAATTTAGCTACTGCTAGGGTGATTTTCGGAATGAATTGTTGTTGAATTTTGAAATGTGAGATCTTGATCATCTTAGGTCCGTTTTGAGTCATTCTTGAGGCTAATTTGTAGAGTTTTTTGCAAGGATCGTCGTGGTAAAATTTGTTTGGGTTGGAAGGGTCTCGTTTTTCCAGAAATGGGTGATCAAGGGGCTGCTAGTGTTAATTGTTGTGGCTGATTTGCTATGTTTTAGGCATATGTTTGTGCTAAATTTTGGATTATTAGTTTGGTAAGGTATTTGGGACGTTTTCACGGATTCGTTTTCGGGATTCCAATTGTGGGACCCACAATCCCGTTTTAGACCCAATTTTGGGTCCGTCTCCGAAAAATATAATTTTAGTGTCAATATATTCGTAATGACGAGGTGATTAACCTTTTGTTAGTGGGGAAGCATTTGGAGACCGTTCGGAGGGGAAAAGTACCGGTACTGTGAGTTGGATCACGCGTGGTCGGCTTTCAGGTAGGCTATGGCTTTCCCTCGTGAGATTGAGCATGTTTAGGCATTTGGTATTGATTTGCTTGAGTATGGAGGGATTCGGGTGTCGAGCATGCTAAATTTCTGTAATCCCTGCCTTAGACCTTATTTTAGGAAAGTGTTGGATTATTACAACATGTCTCTTGATATTATTGAACA
>NW_026026469.1:0-329 GCF_019186545.1 Solanum stenotomum
GATTCCACGAGCTCTCCAGGCATGCCGCAATGATATTACCTACTGAGAAGGAGAGGGTTCGTTGTTTGTTCGGGGTTTGAGACTACAGTTGCGGATTGAGACTCAGTCTTTAGTCTCAGCGGGCCGCTCATTTCTGGATGTAGTGGACCATGCCCGCACTATCGAGCAGCTCCGTCGCGAGGCCCAAGGGGGCAGCGGCAAGAGACCTAGACAGGAGGATAGCTATGATAGGCGCCGTTTCAGACCCCGAGAGTCTTATGATAGATCTCAGCAGAGGTTTCAGTCAGGTCAGTCTAGTAGGCCCTTCCAGGCTGCTCTCCAGGCATTAG
>NW_026026470.1:0-505 GCF_019186545.1 Solanum stenotomum
ATTTTGGTTAAGGTCTGTAGCTTTCCTTAGTCATATTATTTCGAGTAAGGGTATTGAGTTAGATCCTACGAAGACACATGCAGTCCAGAGTTGGCACATGCTTCTAATTCCCTTGTATATTAGAAGTTTCTTGGTTTGGCCGGTTACTATAGAAGGTTTGTTGAGGGTTTCATTTCAATTGACTCTCCTTTGAGGTCTTTGACTCCAAATAAGGCTAAGTTCATATGGTCGGAAGCATGTGCGAAGAGTTTTGAAGGGTTGAAAGATAGATTTACTTCCGCTCTGGGGTTGATCTTACCGGAAGGAGCGAATGGTTTTGTGGTTTATTGTGCTGCCTCAAGAATGTGGCAAGGGTATGTACTTATGCAAAATGGGAAATTTATTTCCTACACCTCACGGTAACTTAAAATTCATGATAAGAATTATCCTACTCACGACCTTGTGCTAGTGGCAGCCGTATTTGCCTTAGAGATTTGGAGGCATTATTTGTATGGAGTACATGTAG
>NW_026026471.1:0-263 GCF_019186545.1 Solanum stenotomum
TAATCTTTTCTTGGAGTCCATCTACCATCGGTACACATATTCTACCTTGATATCTTAATACACCATCTCCCTCTTGTTCAAAAACTAATACTCTTTGCTTCTGAACATTTGCCTTCAGCTCAAGCAAAATGGGGTCTTGATCTTGCTTTTCTTTCACTTCTGACATTAGTGATGACTCGGCCCTGCTCGTCACCGCTATCCCTCCTTCTGCGGAATCTGTAAATCTGACTCCCAGGATGCCAGTCTGTGCACATCTTTTGCTA
>NW_026026472.1:0-265 GCF_019186545.1 Solanum stenotomum
AAATACATATAAATCAGCCCACCAACAATTTGACCCCCTAAACAAGAATATGAAGTCGGATTTTCAAAAAACGAAACGGATCTTTTTATAAGTAGCTAAGCAAGTTTTCGGTAACTTCCGAAGCACATTTTTAAGAACTTTTTGGGTCAAATTCAAATATAATCATTTCATTAGGTTCTCGACTCTAAACTCACATGTGAGGCTCTAGTTTCACTCTATCATTTTCTGGGTCGTTACAAGATCGGTACGGAGACGTCCGTTACTT
>NW_026026473.1:0-743 GCF_019186545.1 Solanum stenotomum
TATCTGATTGGATTTCAGATTTTTGCTCAATTTATCTAAATACTAAATTTTTAGTTGAGAGAGGTTTTTGAAAGAAAGTTTTAAGTTAGGCAATGCCTGCCTTTATATTTACATATCCCTCCACTTATATAGAAAGGAATTCTTACGTACTACTTACAATTTACACCTACCATTCCTACTACTTACACTTACCCATATAATTGTTACACTTGTCCATTGTTGCCCATACTTGCCCATACTACTTTATTACATTTGTCCATCCTACTTTTACTATGCACATGCACACACTACCCACTTTATTGACTATTTTACATTACATTCAATAATAAGACTAGTATATTTACAAGTGTCTTCTCTTATCTCCTTCCATCCGTATCTTCTTTTCTTGTCTTTACTATTTGTCATACTTTACATGCTATATTTATGACATACTACTATTACTATGACTTTTTTACATTTTTACGTACTAACTTTTTCTTTCTTATCTTTTTGACTTGTCTTCTTCTTCTTATCTCCTTCCGTCTTTATCTTATTCCAGCTCGACATCGGGAATCACGTTATCTTCTCCATTGCATTTTGAACATATGTGGTCAGGGTATTTGTGACCAATTAGCTTGCAATACTGTAATGACCCTTCAGGTCATTTTTAAATTTAAGAATTCTTTCCCTCGTATAGAGCATTTCTGTAGCGACCCCAAGTCATTTATGACTTGCAGGCACTGACTGTTCGTTCGCCTGGTCGT
>NW_026026474.1:0-379 GCF_019186545.1 Solanum stenotomum
TTTTAGAAAAATTTAAGCTCTAAACCCTTAACCAAATACCTAAACTCTTCTTAATAATGCTCAGATTATATCATTGTTCAATATGCTCTATTAAGTTATATATATTTGTTTAGCTTTATCATGTCATGCATGCTCAAAACCTTTCAACTACTGATACATAGTCTACGCTACATCTTCTCTTAATGTAGGTTCAGGTCCTTAACATTCAGATCACGCGGAGATCGGTTCCCGATACGTATACAGCAATATCAGTGGTGAGTCCTCATTTTTCTGGGACAATTTATATATTCAGTCTTTCATTTTAGTTTCAGTTTTGCTAGAGTTAGTTGGGGGCATGTCCCAGCATCTCTGGTCTTTTAGAGGCTTTTTATTCATACAT
>NW_026026475.1:0-221 GCF_019186545.1 Solanum stenotomum
ATGTTATATTTAGATTATTATTATTAGAAACAAAAACTTACAAACTAAGAGCATTCCAACCTCAGTACCTTAACTGGTATTAGAGGAGTGACCTCATCAACTCAAACTACTTACATAAATTTTGCCAAAAACTCATACATCTCTGTGCTCTTTTAGTATTCTTATACATGTCTATCCTCACTATAAGTTCTCAAATTATTCCCTCCACTATGTCAGTATAC
>NW_026026476.1:0-411 GCF_019186545.1 Solanum stenotomum
GTAGAGTCCTAATCATGGTTGTGAAGCTCTCCACGACTATGAATGGGAGGCTACAAAACGTTTTAGGAAAGGTTTCCCTTCTTCATGTTCTATGTCGTGCTTAGAGTGCGATAAGGTGATTCCTCCCTAACGCTTGTTCTTTGAATTGATTGGATTTTTGGTGATTTTGGCTATGGCTTTGAATTATGGTAAGAAAGCTTGAACTCTCTTTATTGAATTAATTGTTGTTGGTAGGTTGAATCCACCTTTGGTGGAAGTGTTATATCTTGTTCTTGTGTGGTATTATTGTGAATTGTAGCCATGAAGGCATTGGGGAAGTTGTTGAATAATGTTAGAATATTGTATTATTGTGAATTGAGGCCGTGAAGGGCATTATATGAGTTTTATTGTATTGTTATATTATTATATATG
>NW_026026477.1:0-164 GCF_019186545.1 Solanum stenotomum
CAGTAAGCACGCCATAGTAGTCATTGTCCTCTGCACTATAATTGGTTCCTTTTATGCAAACACCACTGTTATCAGATGCTCTAGAAAAACTGCGACCTTTAGTGTGAAATTTAAAGCCGTTGACATTATAACCAGTGTATTGTTTCGCTGATCGACATGGACCT
>NW_026026477.1:1412-2048 GCF_019186545.1 Solanum stenotomum
CCATATTTGAGACATATCCATCAGGAAACTTCAGATTTTTCACCCATTCACACAACAATTTTTTTGACTTTTCTTTTAGTGTGTAAATAGCTTTCGGGTATTTTCCATCAACAACATGTAATTCAGGTCGTCGACAGAACTCTTTCAAGTCTTCTCTAGATTTTGGGTTATCTTTTGTTTTACCATCTATATCCAGCACTGTGTTGAACACATTCTCAAAGAAGTTCTTCTCAATGTGCATCACATCTAGATTATGCCGAATGAGATTGGTACTCCAATATGGCAAATCCCAGAATATGCTTCTCTTCTTCCAACCAGAAAACCTACTAATCCGATGATTAATAATATCAGCCCCAAGTTCTGTTACCTTTTTAAGTCCCAGTTCTTCTATCTCCTTTAAGACATCTTCACCTGACCGGAATGGGGTAGGCTGCATGGTTACTACTCTATTCTTTCTAAATGAGCTCTTATCTTTTCTATATGGATGATTCAGTGGCAGAAACTTACGATGGTTGTCAAACCAGGACTGCTTACCACCTTTTGTCAAAGTAAAAGCATCAGAATTCTCCATACAATATGGACATGCTAGCCTGCCTGCAGTACTCCATCCAGACAACATTGAATATGCAGGAAAGT
>NW_026026478.1:0-387 GCF_019186545.1 Solanum stenotomum
TTTTAACCTTGGGTTCACCAATACAAATTAAAAAGATAATTAAAAAAATAGTAGTATTATATAGGGGTTAGAAAGGGGAGGATGGGTGCATGTGAACCCCCTCCCCTTCATGTACATACGCCCCTGCCCTTATTCGCCGAAAGATTAGTGTAGATGCCACTCATGACGAGTCAGGATCATGACAAATTGTGGCAAGGGAAAAAGATTATTCACCTATTGATTAACAACAAAACTTTTAAGCCATTCATTGCCAATAACAAAAGCTTTACATAGTGAAATTTAGAATTTAAATTTTATATGTTCAACTTTTAATATAGCATTAGCTCAAATATTATTAAAGTCATAAGTTTATATTTACTATTTATTAATAATTAATATATTTTTCTT
>NW_026026479.1:0-488 GCF_019186545.1 Solanum stenotomum
AAGTCAATGTTCACATATAAAACCATAGCATACCGTATATATACTCAACATATATTTATATACAACCCATGCTTAACTTTAAAGGAACACATGTCATTTCATTACCATAGGACCTCTACCTAATATAACCTTAAGACACACTTGAGTAAGACAAGAAGTGATCGCCCATACAACCTCTTCAAGCACACTTAAGTGTTCCTCAAGATTACCTTAGATAAGGACATTTCCTTTACAACATAACATCAATAGACCAACATTCTTTAAGAAACCAGTTTTTTGGAGACATTCAAGCACATAAGGGGACTTTCACATAATAGTCGTTAGACTTAGGGAACTCACTTTAGTATCTTCAAAGCCTACTCGTGCCATGTGGAGATAGCATCCCATACTACTACCTACACGTTGTAGAACCTATCCAATAACTAGAGTGCGCATCCCACATGATGGGAATAGGCATAACAGACATAGACCATACTAGCTAGGTATGG
>NW_026026480.1:0-499 GCF_019186545.1 Solanum stenotomum
ACAATAATTAACAACTTAATATATTAATGAGACATATAAAAAAGGGTTAATATTTGAAATTCTACATCTGCCACATAAATTAGAACAAATAGAGTAATAAATATTATTTTCAAAATTATGTTAAAAAAAAGTACTACAAATCACAATAGCTAACAATTTAAAATATTTTTAAAATCATATAAAAATTTCAATAACTTCTCAAATTCCATAATATGACATAAATAAAAAAAAAGTGTTATAAATCATAATAAATAGTACAATATTTCAACTACTTTAAAAGTATTATAAATTGTAATAAATAATACAACAATTTAAATTACTTAAAATTTAACGACTTAAAAATATTATTTTAAATGTATTAAAATTTTGGTTAATTGTCAAAACTTTACATGTGCCACATAAATTGGGACATGGACAGTCACACATATTTTTTTAAAAAAATTACATCAGTATTCTATCAATTAACAACACATATTGTTTGAAATTGACGGGAAAAAAA
>NW_026026481.1:0-524 GCF_019186545.1 Solanum stenotomum
TGAACAAAACAATTACTCTAACCAAATCTTTCATACTATCTCTAGGCAGATAGAAGATACTAAACCTAGCCTTAGTGGAAGGCCAACCCCAGTTTCTACTTCTTCCAACCATAATATAGAAACCTATCCAGGATTCAAAATTCCTGAATTTTCCAAAGAAAAATTCCCAAAACTTTCTGATACTTTTGAAGTAACAGGAAACATCATTGAAAAAATCGATGCACAACTCAACAATTTCAACATCTCTGTAAAAGAGGATAAAACTTCAAAAAAGGTTTCTACCCTTCATGAAGAACCAAACTCCAAACCCCAAGAGAAATCCAATCTTCTCCAAAAGCTTGCCAGTAGTCGTTTTCACAATATGAAAAACTACCATGACAAACCATCTTTCCCAGACTTACAGTATGAAGAAAATGCCTTTCTATCCACTTCCTCTCATGAAGGAAGAAGCATCACTGAATGGAATATTGATGGCCTAGCTGAGCATCAAGTCTATAATAAACTCCATGAAATGGGTGTGGCAA
>NW_026026483.1:0-214 GCF_019186545.1 Solanum stenotomum
GGGATCCTCAAGGGCCTGCCTAGGCATCTCTAAGGAGTGTCTATGGTATCCATATGAGTTAGGAAACTCTATGGGCGGTGCACATCTTTAAGGTGAGCATTGGGCTCCCAACAAGTGTTGGAGGCTCGGTGTATGGACCGATTATACCCTGCCGGCTATCTGTGGGAATGATAAAGACATCTGTGCCGATTGAGCACTCAAGGCACCATTCCTA
>NW_026026484.1:0-50972 GCF_019186545.1 Solanum stenotomum
TACAGACATGTGCTTTAGTGAGGATGGGAAATGGCTTTGGGATGTAAATTTAGCTAGACAGATAGATGCAATACAAGTTGATCTGTCTATCACTGCATTATCTTTATCGCCTAATATGGATATCTTGGCCACATCACATGTTGATCAAAATGGTGTCTATCTGTGGGTCAATCAATCGATATTCTCTAGTCATTAACAATCCGGTGGCCTGAAAACTCACAATGAAGTCAGAAAATAGTTAGTGTTAGGATTCCGTCTCCTGCTTCTGAAAAAGATGGTGAAAAAAGGGATAACAGGACTATCTTTAAGCCGTTGGAGTCCTCTGATACTTTTAAGTTTCTAAATTCCATCTCTGGACATAAAGAAACCTGAAAAGGCACCTTTTTTCTTGCCTTCAATTCCATCTCTGTCCGGTGAGATATTATTTAAACCAAGTGAAGGTACTAATGAGGAGAGTGATGCACAAAATACCAGATTGGAAGAGAGCAGTAAGAAAACGGATCTTCCAGTATCCAAATTCTTGCAAATTCTCAAGTCATGTGCGGATAAAGAGAATTGTAAGCTCCTCTCCTTCTCTTAATGTGTATCTATTTCGTTATTGGACAGGCTCTAAGGTATGACACATATATTTCCTTTTGCAGTTGCACCATTCACTAATCATATCAAAAGCTTGTCTCCTTCAATATTGGATATGGAGCTGCGAATGCTTCAGATAATAGATGACGATGACGAGCAGGAGCCTGAGAAGAGACAAGAATTGCATTTTATTGAACTGCTACTTGATTACTTTATACACGAGATTTCATGCAGAAGCAATTTCGAATATGTACAGGCTCTGATTAGATTGTTTTTGAAGGTAAATTTCTGCATTCACAAGCTCGCTAGTATATTTTCTCTGTTCGACATTGACGAGAGATATAATCAAGTTTAGGTTCAAAGAAAGTTCTGAGGCTCCATTTCTGATAGTCCTGCTTAAAATTTCTCTATGATGTCTGTTTGAATAATACCATTTAACATCTCTTTTAATTTGTGCTGGACAGATTCATGGTGAAACAGTCCGACGTCAGTCAAAACTGCAGGAGAAGGCAAGAAAGCTTTTAGAAGTTCAATCTGCAGTTTGGCAAAAAATAGATAAATTGTTCCAAAATACCAGATGCATGATCACGTTTCTTAGCAACTCCCAGCTTTGATTAATTTCAACGTGACATCCCTTAGCTGTTGTAATGTAATTGCAATTTTGTTTTTCTTTTCTTCTTTTTCTTATAGGTATATTTTATTAAAACAATTTCACTTTAATCCTATTTTTACAAGCGTAATTGCAATTTTGTTTTCTTGGTGTTCAGTTTACTACNCCTTGTGGTGAATGACAGTTGTTTATGCGATGAGCAGTTAGAAGAAACTTAAGGATTGTTTATGCGATGAGCAGTTAGTGTTAGGATGCCGTCTCCTGCTTCTGAAAAAGATGGTGAAAAAAGGGATAACAGGACTATCTTTAAGGCATTGGAGTCCTCTGATACTTCTAAGTTTCTAAATTCCATCTCTGGACATAAAGAAACCTGAAAAGGCACCTTTTTTCTTGCCTTCAATTCCATCTCTGTCCGGTGAGATATTATTTAAACCAAGTGAAGGTACTAATGAGGAGAGTAATGCACAAAATACCAGATTGGAAGAGAGCAGTAAGAAAACTGATATTCCAGTAACCATGTAATTTTGTTATTAGTTTTTTATCTTTTTATTTCTTACATACCATTTACAAACAAACAATGTGAGAATATCAAGTTGCAAAAACATCAACATCATAATTTTTGCTTCCCAGTAGAAACAAGACTTGACCTTCCAAGTTACTCTATTGCAGCCATACAAGTTTTTCATAAACCACAAGAATCCATGTCTAATACAGTCTGGTTCTGACTTGGATCTTTCAAGTCAGAAAATTCCAATAAGAGTAAATCTAACAATCATCTCCCTTTTTAACAATAATCCAACCAGTTAGTAGACTTTTGTTTGAGCTTGGCATCGTGAAATGTCAGAAGAACTTGTGAAGAAGTTCTAGGAATATTCAAAACTTTCTTCAACGCCTCTTCTGATTTCAGAGCATAACTGGCCCAAACAATCGTAAGTTTTTCCAATACCCGTGCATTCTTCAGAAAAAACCTTAGTAGTTCTATCTCGTTTTCTTCATCTTTGAAACCAATCAACTGAATTGACTTTAGATGAGAGACCAAGCACACAATGCTTTCTTCAGGATCATGCATCTGCCAACAATGACGGATCTTTGATGAGGAAGTTCAAAAAATAAAAATGTTGTGTTTGAGATCTGAAACTTGCAACCCCAAGGTAACTTTTGAACTCCCTAAATCACTGAGTCAGTATCTAGTCTTGTGTTTAGGGGACTCAAAATCTATATATATATACATAAGAAGTAAAGAATTACCTTATATGTAAAGTGTAATTTTTTACCAAGGGGGTTCGGGTGGAAAACCTCATGCCCCTGGCCTTGATCTTCTCGTATTGGCAAATAGTCACACCATTCTCCCCATTCTCCATCCTAGCAGACAGTTGAGAGTCAGAAGAGAAACCAATTTCTCGAGTACACTAAACACTTATAATGAAACAACAATAAATTAGAATAAGCAATCAATCCAACATAAGTAACAATTTTATCCATTACAAGTGAAAATGCCAAACAAGATCCACTTTCAAGTGTCATTGATTCATAAAAAATCCCAGTGATCTGTTCGTATTGCAAAATGCAAAGTATGATACGTACAACTGAAACCAAGCCATCCATCCAATCAACATGTTATTCTTCTCAGGCTTTCATCACATCACTTCACAGTTCAAATCTATTTCTACCATTAAGTTCCATACACCAGACATGATTAAATTCAATGGCATGAGTATGCAGGTGATGCTTTCCAACTTCCAAAGTGAATTGTATTAGTTAAAACTGATGAACATTCAGATCCTATCTGACTTTCATTGTGACATGTTTCAACATTTTGGAGAGGATATAGGTTTATTACAAAAAAATTCTTTAGCAAGTTTAGTGAGGCCAGTTTTCAAGCGTAATTTCACCACTTTCTGATTTTGAAAGAATCTTTTCATGTAAATCAACTTTGACAAGTTATCGACCAACTACCATATAAAAGAAGTGTAATTGGTACACAAAAAGATGAAGAGCTTTACCTCATCGCACCACAATTTTAGAATCTCCAGATTAGGCGAATACTTGAACAATTGTATCATAACTTGCATATGATCTTCATCAACTCCCAATTTCAGTTTTAAGGACTTCAGCTTATTAAAGCATATGGGAGAGAGTCTTGCTTGGCGAATCTCTTCGTACAGACCCTAGAACAACATAAGAAG
Source organism: Solanum stenotomum (assembly GCF_019186545.1). Taxonomy (NCBI): domain Eukaryota; kingdom Viridiplantae; phylum Streptophyta; class Magnoliopsida; order Solanales; family Solanaceae; genus Solanum; species Solanum stenotomum. The sequence continues at coordinate 3,373 of NW_026026484.1, forward strand.
AAACAAAAATTGAGAAAAATTAGACAATGTTTTTACACTCGTATGCTTATTCCAAAGAAAACTTTACCTTAAGGGAAACCTTGCATAGTTTCAGAACTGATATAGAAGGGACTTCCTTGATCATCTTATGCACAAGAATTCCAGTTTTCTCAAATGAGAAACCAAAATCATCACATTTTACATCATTATCCTGAAAGTTGATGTCAACATATTCTATTGAAATGAGATTCTTGATTACTATATCCTTTGGAATCTAACATTTACATTTTAAGAATTTGAGAGCCGGACAAGAAATTTTGATTTCACAATTGTCATAATAATCGCCATGAAGAAAAGTGATGTATAAAAGAGATGCCGAATCAATATACAGCAACTTCATACGTTTTAAATTGCAATCAATTAATTCCAAATTTTCAAGGAGTTGACATTTTGAGAACAAGCAATTTGTCAAATGTTCATCTGATAACTTGACACAGCAAAGATGAAGAAATTTCAGCTGACGAAATCCGTCAAAATGATTAGGCAGTTTAAGTACATCACCATACAAGTTTAGTTTCAAAACTTGCAAAGATTCACAAGTTACAAGACAATTCGGTAACTCAAATGGCTCACGATGCCAAAACAACAACACAAGTTGTTGAACATTTCTTCTTGTTGCTGCATGCATCAACCGCAACATATATGTGCTTTCAAGCATATCGCTACATGTGAGGGTATAACGGACAAGGTTAATCGTGTTTTGGGAAATTAAGAAGGTATACATAAATTCTTTGAATTTCTCTAAATTTGAGTAAAGAAGTGAAGTACAGGAACTACTATCAAAGCGGAAGTAGGGGATGATAGTGCATATGTATTTCCATCTTTTGGACAATACAGACATATGAATCACATCAAAAATACAGAGATTTGAAAGGATGTTGTGAAGTATATCAACGGGCAATGAACTTATCCTATCAATCTCATTCATTGTTGATGTTTCCATTCTAATCTTCCGATTTAGATGCACAAAAGGGGATCCAAAAACCAAAACTGTCTATGGGCAGATACAGAGAGAGAGGAGAACGGAAGATAGGGTTTTCCTGTTTATGCAATGAGAAATGACCAAAATGGTACTTAGTGAATATGTAATATTTTATTTTGGTCCTTAATTTATTTTATTTGATTGAAATAGTCCTTAATGTATATCAAAGTGTTATTTTGAGGAAAATGTTAGGCGAAATGGTCTGACAGACGTTTATACTTGTTGAGTTTGTATTATGGACCCTTTTACTTAACAATCTTTAAATTCAATCAAAACAAGATTTTTAAACCCCTCATACCATGTGTGTAATTTACTCGCCCATAAATAGATGACATGTCAAATTCATGTCAGATAAATTTCTACCTTAGCTCATGCATGCAGGTAGAAATTGAAATTGGCCACAAAATGAGAAAGAAGATAGGTTGGAAATTGAAGTTGACTGAGAAAAGCAAAGCGACTAGAAGGAAACGAAGGGATGGATTTCGACTCTACACTTATAGGTTTAAGACTAGCTTTTGAGTTATATGCATCTTCCGATTATCTCAACAGACAAGTGTACCTAAGGGTAAATATGTTTCTTACTTTTAATGCTCCACTACTCGCCTTCCTGCCCACCATAGAGAGAAGGGAAAACAATTTTCTGCTTTTTTCCCTTCCATAAATCATATCAAAGTCTTGGAACGTTTTCAGCAAGATGGCTAAAGTGCAACAAATAACTTGAATGATACGAACAAAACTTAAACTATGTTTCTCCAGCCATTTCTGGGAATTTACTTCTTCCGTTGTTCCGTACTAAAAATGCAATACATTTTCTTTCACATGTTTAGTATTCATGGTGATTGCAAGCAGAAGACATCAAGGTCGATCACAACCAAATATAAGTTTTACTTGAGCAAAATGAATTTCGATGACCTGCCTAGCACAAATATATATATATGCTCACCATGCATTGATCAAGAATGTTTTGATAAAGAACCTCCTTGAGTGATCTTCGGTAGCATCATTTTTAGAGTTCTAAGGTGGGAAGAAATTTGGTGGGTGGCCCAACTGAAGAGAAGCCTACCATCATAGTTTTCTTCCCTCCTGGAAGTATCATCAACAAATATCGCACGGTACTAGTTAACAACATCAAAGAGATGCATATTTTGAGGTATTCATAAGCATTTCTCTGGTCCAAGTCATCAAGGATCCCAGAAAGTCATGCCTGACGGCACCTTAGAAAGTGTTGAAGGGGCAAAATTGGTCAAGTATGGGTTAAAGAAATAAATTAGAAGAAACAACTGAAATAAATGAAGACCAAAAAGCAAACTGTTGGCTAAAACCAGCTGTTGTTAAAATATATCAATCTCACATGTAACCGCATCTCATACTTAATTGAACACCCCTATACGACGCAAGTATCCAATGATACGCAAATATTCTGGCAACTGCAGCAATAAATTGTAAACAGTTAGGTCTCAAGCTTCATAATTTATGGAGAACTTCCATTCCAGTATGCTCCAACATCAAAACTGTTACAAAATCAAATAATCTATGCCAGAAATCACCTCAATGTTTGACCTAAGTCTTTGGAGAAGCTGAGAAGAAGAGATTGAGTGGCCTGCCGAACTTCTGCAGCAAGGGCTTGAATGACTGGTAACCTTCAGGGGGAGACGAAAAAGAAACAAAAGTACCTTAGTAAGATTTCATCAAATTCAATTATATCAGTTCCTACAGAAAAACAAAGAAACGACCCAAGACTCACTTGGGGTGCATTGCTGAAAGCTTGGAAGTAAATGCTTCTAAATCAAGAGCTTCATCATAGTTTCCATTCCTCACACATCTGCAAAATTAAGAGACCATTCAAGTCTAGCACCACCAAAGCACAGAAGCTAAAAGATATGAGTTCATTCACTAATATGAAATATTAAAAATGTTCTGAGTCTCTCTTTTCGTGTGAATCATCCTCTATGATAAATGTTAGGTCTCTAACTTAGATCTCACCTTGCTAGCTTATGGTGATCCACTGTATTGTGCTACTATTTTCTAGGCACGCGTGTTGCACGTGTATCCCATATGAAAATCAAAACATATAATAAACTATTGGGAGGACATGCATGTTTGTTACAAGTGTTTCTCATATGTTCAATCTATTGTCCAGTAGATAAGCCTCAAAATAGGCATGGTCAAATTAAGCTTAGCCGTCTATAAGCAATTAAGTGTACTTACCGTCATCAACAACTAAAAAATACATAAAATTATTAGATATCAAGATTTGTAAAATATTCTAGGAAAAGCACTGCAAGTTGAAGAATTAAAAAGGGCATATCACATATGTGACGTTACTTAAAGTCTTTTTGAGCTTCTTGTAATCTCAATGTGTGTTCCGTTACAAATACAACTACTGCATTATCTACTTTCAGATATACACATACACTTACATTGATAGGCCTACAACTACTATCACTGCTAGAGATGACTTGGAGCTTCTACATTTGTTTACATTTTACTACAGCAAGTACCTATATGTTCCTTTGATAAAAAGTAAGTACCTATATCTATCAAGAAAAATTGAACAAAAAGACAATGTAATATATTTGCTAGCAAACAACTGCAATTTCAATATATTAAAAGAATAAAATTTATAAAGCATAGTTTCTTTTCTATAGAAATTATCATAACAATTAACTATCATGTTTAGTTTTACGGAACACTTTTAATATATGATTATAAAAATAGTTTCAGCTGCAATGCTTAGGTTCAAAGAGAGTTGATCATGATTAGGCATCAAATCACATATGTATAATACTTATTTCTTTACGTGTGATTATACCGTTCAAACTATTTCTTTCACCTATTAAAAAAATTAGAAGATTATCATTCAAATGAAGTTAGCAAATCAAACGGAAAAATCTAGACTTAATAAGAATGGACCTGAAAATTAGAAGACACTTTTCTACCCACTTAAGAACGGAAGCATATATTGAATGACTAACATTAGGTATGTTTTTATAGTGTAGTCTTGAAGATTTGATGATAAAAACTTTTTCATATTCCTCAATTACTTAATTTGATTCCTTTCAACTTCTCAGAATTAGCAAAAATACGTGGCAACTTCTATATTAATTGAAAACTTTAGTGTTCACCCATTACCATCAAAAGAAAGAAAACACATATTTAAGGAGAATTAATCTTTAAAAAAGAATATAATATTCAGCTGTTTCAACACATAATAATAGAGTAGGACTTCGGAACTTCTCATTTTAATCCTTTATTAAGTAATTCAAATAATACTACTATATTAGATATTTAATTTTTGTTTATATTAATTATTTTATTACATTTTAATTTAGTGTAGGGCAAAATGATAATTCCACTTTACACTTTGGAGCTTCTCACTTTAAATAATATATGGTAGGAGGTAAGGTCAATGTCCCCCTCCTATGTATTTCTACGTTATTATTAAAAAAATTAAAAAATAAACTTGACTACTTGCATGGCTATGCAATGCAAGACAATCTAGGCTGAATCTCCAGATATGACAAGAATGATGGCTCTCAGAACAACACAACATTGTTCATCACCCACCATATTAGAAAACTTGGATCTTTTTATATGCCAAACCCCACACCCCAACCCCTCTACCTAGAACAAAACACTACAGCTCTTCCCACGTTACTCTCTTTGGTGACTCGTACCACTAATCTCATGGCTCATGGTTTGAGGGAAAAAGGCCTTTTCCAGCTAGACTAAGATACCTTGTCTTTTGGGAGTAAGAAACCTAAAGATACACAACAACAACTTACTTACCAAATGGTTGTGGAGATACAATTTGGAAGATCAAGCTCTATGGAAGGAACTCATTTAACACAAGTACGATTAGGAAGGTCAATGGTGCTCAGAGGAAGCGACAGAAACATATGGTGTGTGAGTATGGAGGATATAAGGAACAGATGACTGACTTTCAGAGACAATGTAAGGATAAAGGTTGGCCGAGTAACTAAAGCTTTGTTTTGGAAGGAAGATTGGACTGGTCAAGGGTCCTTGGAAAATTTATTCCCTGGGCTGATTTCCATTTGCTTGAATTCTTATAGCAAACTACAAGAGGTTTGGTCTCCACAAGGATGGAATTTGCTCTTTAGGAGATTTTTTAATGATTGGGAAATATAGTGGGTATCCGATATGCTAGCTTTGATAGGAGATTTTTCGGCACAAATCTGAAAATAGATAAATTGCTATGGAGGCATCATACTAATGGTCAATTCTCTGTGAACAGAATGTATAAAAGGGATCTAGCCACAACTACAGGGAAGAAATCAGGGCCATGAAATGCTATATGGAAGAGTGTTGCCCCTACTAAGGTGAAGTGTTTCACCTGGTTGATAACTGGGAGAGCTTGACTGACACAAGATAAACTTCAAAAGAGGGGAAGAATTATTGCTTCAAGTTTTATCTCTGTAAAGAGGCTCTAGAAACCAACAATCATATGTTCCTCCACTGCAAAGTAACAACACAAGTATGAGCTCTATTCACCAATTTAGCTAGCCTAAATTGAATTATGCCAGAACATACATCAGACCTAGGGGTGTACAAAACCGAACCGAGAACCGAACCAAACCGCAAACCGAGTCAACCCGAAAAAAAAACCCGACTAGTGGTTTGGTTTGACTTGGTTTGGTTTTGAAAAAAAAAACCCGACTATATTTGGGTTTGTTTGGTTTTAACTAAAAAAAACCAACCCGAGACCAAACCAACCCGAATTTATATATATAATTTTAAAATTTTATTTTATACATAAAAATATTTACTTTGATATAATTTTTAAATATTTCTTATACTTTTCCATAGTTTTTAGTATCTTTCAATATATTATTTCAAGTTTGAAACTTAGAATTATGAATGAGCCAATAAATATTATAGTCCATAGATGTTGGTAATTGTAATAAAGCTTAAATCAAAATCAAATTAATACTAATGCAAAAAGAAAATCAATTCAACACTAAGAATGACAATAATATTGAATATTTGTTCTTTAGTTTTACATTGGTTTAGACAATTAAAATACATAATCTAATTTTAATTTTCTTTAATATTTAGTCATGTAACTAATACTTATTAAACTTAATTTTAGCATGATTTAGTACTTTTAAATTATGATCATTTTCATTCTGACTTGTTAATTTGCAATATTTGTTTTTTGCGATTTCATTATTATTATTTTTGTTGGATATTTTAGTGTCATTAATCATATCATATTGTGTTATATTTTTAAGAAACATCTTAGATAGTTGTATTTTGGTAGGACTAAAGAAATATTTGAAGTACAAGTAAATTATATGTTGTGTATGAATACTTTATGGAAAAACCTGAAACAACCCGAAAAACCGAAAAACCCGAAAAAATCCGAGGTTGAAAAACCCGAGTTTTATTGGTTTGGTTTGGTTCATAAATTTAAAAATCCGATACAAATGGTTTGGTTTGATATTTGAAAAACCCGAACCAACCCGGCCATGTACACCCCTAATCAGACCTACTAAGTTGTTGGGTCAGAAGGGGAGGTAGTAAGAGCCAGAGGAGGTGGTGGAGAACAGTACCTGCTTGTATATGGTGGATCATTTGGAAGGAGAGAAACATAGAATTTTTGTAGGGAAAGAATGCACTATAGAGAAGATTAAGTGGAAAGTAATTACCACTTTAGGTTTTTGGTGTACAGAAATGAACATAGAAGAAGAAATTCAACTAGTGAATTTCATAGGAGCTTTGTAAGTAGTCCTATTTTTTTTTTTTTATTGTTGCTATTTCTATGTAACTAACACTTTTGGAGGTGGCCAGCATAGACCTTAATGCTGAGGAATGATATAGAATTCTGAAAAAATAAAGCAAATACACTGTGAGAAAGGTAAGCCAAATAACATATAAAACTAAATGTGTTCAAATTTGTAAATTAAAAAAAATCAAATTTAACTAATAAAACTATAAGGTATTATGATAGAGTTTCATAACAATAATTAGTTCTGAAAGACAAGGCCAAATAATGGCGCACGTGAGACGTTTCTATTAAAAATAAAACAACCACAATTTGGACAAGGAAAAGAATTTGGAGTCAAATCTAGAGTTTTAAGTAGAAGGAAGAGAATCACCTATTTTGGGTCTCATAATCTTTTGTAACATAAGTAATGACGATTTTCAACAACTTTATCTAATTTGAATATTCTCTATCTTGATTTTCTTTAATTTGTTATTTGTTAGTTATATTATGTTAAGTTAAATGAAGAAAAATAAATGAATCAACCCATATCAAACTAAAATATTGACTTTTGAAAGTGTGGGTAAGAAATCATATTAAATGCTAAAATATTGATGTTTTGAAAATTTCCTCTAAATTTTATCTAAGAGTAAATTTTAGGTTTAGCAAAAATAAAAATTATATTTGTATGTTATAGCTATAGTTTGCATAATTGCGCTCCATAACAAATTTTATGTTTGCTATGACTATTAATCTATAGATTTCGGTATACTTATACATAAGAATCAATTGTATAAGTATATATTTGGAATATGTATACAAATAAGAAACTGACTTTATATATGCTTTTTTTGTTGTAATTTTCAGTCGTATATGTATATATGTATTATATGTATCAAACATAAATATGTATATGTATATGTAGTTGTATTTTTGTATACAGATAAATTTGTATACAAATCTCGCTCGTGTTTTATACAAACACGAATTATACATTGTATTTTGTATAATTTAGGTTGTATAAAGCAAGAAAGATATTGGACAGAGGAAGATTTGTATTGTATAATTATAAGTATTTAGGACGAAGAGTTATGTATTTGTATTTATATATACAGTTTTCCCTCACTTTCTACAAACACAAATGCAATTTATAAATTTGTGTTTGTATAAAGTGAGAGAGACGGATGACAAAGTATTTACTATGAATTAGAATTAAATAAAACTGTGATTATAACATATAATTTGAAGTAATAATTTGTTATTTTATATAATTTTTTTCCCATTATCTAATAGGTCTAATTTGTTCCCTGAATTAGTTAGATGAGGAAAAGGCCAAAGAAATAATTAAGGAAAAATTGTGCATAATGGCAAACTATTAATTTAAAATAAATAATATAGCTACTGTTTCATTTATTTCCTTTGAGTAGCTACAGTTTCACATATCTCGCTACTACTGACGGGTCCCACGATTTGTATAGGTAAATAAAAAAAAACGGAAGTTATTCCTTTTATACAATTCACTTCATCTTTTTCTGCTCTCCCATACCCTTCAATTTCTCCTAAATTCTCTCCACAAAATTAGTTTGAATTTCAAATCTTCATCACTACGCTCTCAATCGCGACTTCAAAAAATTCAGGTACCGCCAAAACCTGCCTAAATCGGTTTTTTTTTTTCAATTTTTCAGATCCAAGTTTGAAAATGACCCAATTAGAATGGATGAAATTATCACAAAGTCAAATATAAAAGGCGAATCTAGTTCAACATAGAAGAGGAAAGCAAAAGCAGTTGATTCTACCAGTGATCAGTCAAAATCATCTGAAGACATTGTCCCTAGCTTAGTGGAGCGAATGGATCTGAAGAAGTTAATGTATATGTATAAACAATAATTATTTTATTCTATTTTATGATTGTATAATAATCCCTTTTGTATATATGTAGTAATACTTTCTCAGATTTATTATGTTTATTTGTTTGTTTTTACAGATTTGTATATTTTTTTGATTATTTGTTATATACACCATTATCATGCATATAAATTTCCTTTATACAATTATATGTTGTATAAAAATTAATTGTATATATAAAACATATGTTTGTATATAATTTGTTGTTTGTATATGTGGCATAGTTATACATAACAAGATCTGTCTATATAATTTCTTTAAGTATATATGTAGTAATTTTGTTTATATACAATAACTATGTTTTAGTTTTAGTTTGTTTATACAGATTCTATAAATTTTGCACAAAAGACACTGTATATACAAGTAGCAGTAGATATTAGCATTTGTTTGTATATAATTTTTTGTTTGTATATTTTCCATAGTTGTACATAACAATACATGTTTGTATAATCTCTTTAAGTATATATATGTAGTAATTTTGTTTATAAACAATTACTATGTTTTAGTTTGTTTATACATTTACAATAGAGTCCCAACTAATGAAGAAGTCGTAGAAGGAAAGAAATCCTATTAAAATATAATGTGCGTGAGTTTAGCGATTTTTTTTTGTGACAGAAATTAGCGTATTTTTCTTTATTTATTTTTTAAAATCAAATTGTATATAAATTGGCATGATTATTAAAATATACATATTAGAAAATCACAATGAAAAAGAACATATATTTATACAAATTATAGCCAAGTCAATTTAATATACATATTTCAAAAATATACTTATACAAAGTATATCTACATATACAAATTACAACCATATACAAATATTCAATTGACAAGCCTAACATAATAGGCATATACTTAAACATATTGTATATAATATACAAACTAAATTATCACAACAAAACACGAACCTGCATTGAATTAATATGCAAGTTCACAAAAATTGAACCACAACATATAAGATTATACAGAACGGACTAAATCATATAAAGATTCCACGTATATACAAATACATAGAGTATATGTATATATAAACTACAACTACAAATAAATATATAATTGACAATCATAACATAAAAGACTTATACATATACAAATTGTACACAATATACAAACTAAACTATCAGAACTAAGGACGAATCGACACTGTGTATACATACAATTTCATTGTTCATTCATAGATTCAAATTAACGACAACAAATATACAAATCAAAACGAACAACATAGATTACTATCATAATATACAATACTGAAAATCAATGATTTTCAAAAAACAAATCTACTTTCAAAAATGAAGGATAAACAACAATATCTTCCGCAACATTTTAGAATCACAATTTTTTGCAGAAATAAACGGACGATCTTACTCGAATTTGAACAGTACTTTCAAAAATGAAGGATAAACAACAATATCTTCCAGAACATTATACAAGCACAATTTTTTGCATAATTCAACGGATGATCTTACTCGAATTCAAACAATGATTACGACTATATGAGTTAGAATCTATTACATCTAAAAAAAATACAATTCAGATTGTTCATTCAATTGATGAATGTTTAAAAGCAAAAATGAGTTTCAATACACGAAAAACACCAATTTCGATATGAAAAAAGTAAAATCAAAGCATTTTTCGGCATGAAATACATTTTACTTCCTCTTGTTATCTCTAAAATTGATTTGATCTCGATTGCTTGAAGAGAATCACCAAAACTTGATCGATGTGATTTACCCAGTTACAATGGAGTCACTATTGATAAATGAATTTTCTGCCCACTAATCCTTTTCCCTCTTTTCTGGTCTTTGTATGAACGTCAATGAATTTCCTCGGTGCCACCATCCATTAGACCTGGAACACACATTACTCATTTACCCTCAAAACTTTCATATACTTATTGGATTAAAGTTCTAATATTTGGAGACCCAAGATTATTTATTTATTTTGTATTGACTATTTTATGTTTTGATTTACTTTTGATATTCTAANATACTTATTAGATTAAAGTTCTAATATTTGGAGACCCAAGATTATTTATTTATTTTGTATTGACTATTTTATGTTTTGATTTACTTTTGATATTCTAATATTTATTTCACCATTTACGATTATGAACAGTAAGACTAGTGATTAGTGACCCTTGTCAAATGAAGTTCTAAAATGTAAAGGACGCTTTTCAATTGTAAATGACTCCAATTCTTTACCTCTATCTCAAATAACTTTTACTTATTTTGAAAGGTATGAGAAGAAGTAGATTTCAATTTCTAATTTTTTACGTAGTTGGTGATCAATTTTGCCCATTATTTAGACTCAAATTTGCTTCTCATACGTTCATTTTCATAAATACTAAATGATTAATTAGTTATCAAATCCGTCACTATTTTTAGCTTAATGNTGCCCATTATTTAAACTCAAATTTGCTTCTCATACGTTCATTTTCATAAATACTAAATGATTAATTAGTTATCAAATCCGTCACTATTTTTAGCTTAATGTATTAACTTTAGTTCGGACAGTAAATTATTTTCCATTGATCTTAAAGAATGTCTTACTCCTTTTTTATAAAATTAATTGAATTTTTATCTTAGAATCTCGAATTGGTTAGATAGACTTTTAAAACAGAGTCAATAATCTTTATAAAAAAAAAATAGATTCAATAGTAAAAAATTTAGATGCTCTAACTCACCTTTGTAATAGTTAGGTGATGGCTTTTTAAATTACGTTATTTATTTTAGGAATCTGTATTCAAATTTGACCTCGGTTAAATGGGGTAACAATATAGAATTAAATAGTCATTTACTTATATTTATATCTTTTTTTATTGAATTAGATAGGAAGCAAAGCTAAATTAATTAAAATTTTACCCCATATAAGTGGTTACTTACAATTATAACTATCTATTTTAATATTTAGGGTGAAAGGAATAGACGTTCTGAAGTTAATTATGATAGTTGCCGGCTTATATAAGTTGTTACTTAATTATGATATATCTAATAGGGGTACATAATTTATGAAATTAGATTACATTTCTTGCCATATTTCGGTCATTTCTTGTTGGAGAAAACCGTTATATGCTTCTATAAATTGAGAATTATTTCCTTGTACAATAATATATTAGGTCCATAATATGGTCCTCATTTAGTCTTCTCCCGATATTTTTTAATCAATAAATCAATTGATCAAATTGATTTATANGGGGCCAGAAATGGTCTCCGGGTGTCGGTCCCGCCCAGGGTGTAGGCTAGGGGCGTGACAGTGTGTCTCTGGGATTTCAGGCATAGGCTGGGGGGTACTTATGCATTTTCCCTAAAAATTATATATAGTCTAAACAAATAAACAATCATTGGTTTTGCACAGGATAATTTGAACATGCTTCATGTTGTGGCCAACTTGACAACATCTACTGCAAGTAACTTTGGACCTTTTGAATTTCACATCAGCAACCCTCTTTCATGTATAATTCATTTCATTTGAAAATCAACATAATTCTTTGTTTCATTAAAAAAAAATAAAAATTAGTCTAACATTATACAAATCAATTAGAAATATGTTAAATAATATTAACTTTTCATTTCAAAGACAATACAAATATCATTCAGGCAGTACATTACAAAACAAATTTCATACAAAACATAATATTTCACATTTAATATTCACTTAATACACATTTCATACAACAATCATCATTCATACCAAATTTATACATTTTCATACTCATTTAATATACATTTCATACAAAACGATTATTCATTCAAACTATATGCATTTCCCGTCCCAAATAATTAATTACTGTCACTCAACTTTATACAGAAATAACAAAACTAACATAAACTCAACAATTTCACATTTAATACCAATTTAAAACACTTGTAATACTCTTCGTCAAGAATTCCAATTTTTTTTTTACATATTTCTTTACACACTTTTCATACATAATTCATTTGACTTATACTATCAAATTCATTATCAAATAAAATAATTTTTCATCAATTCGTCAACATTATAATTAAATTATTTTTACAAAATAATTAGAACACTTTCATACAAATTTCATTTAATTTATTCATAAAATCACATTAAATTTATAATTTCACAAAACTATAACCGTATACAAAATAAACAAATAAACAAAAAAAAACACTAAATTTATTACATTTCACAACAGTAAACATAATATGATATCAACAGTTAACAAAATATGACTGCACCTTCAATTAATCGACAATTTGATCATTTTTGTTTCATTTCACTATCATTCTAAAACAAACGTTAAACAATAATAAACACTAACCCAAAGGATCCCATCTTTCACCATGTTTGATTAAAACTGATACGTAGTTGGCCATCACAACAAAATCAAGAATTTTCAAAGATGAAAAAAACTTCAATTACTCGAATGTGGGATTTTTTTTTTTGTTGAAAATTGAAGAGAGAAATGTTGAATTTTTTTTGTTGCAAATTGAAGAGAGAGAAACGTTGAAAAAAGAAGAAGATAAAATCTGAATTTTTATTTGGTTTTAACTGATTTGAGTGAATTAAGGATACTAAATAATCTTAATTAGTTTAGATCCCTTAATTCGTGCTATTTATTAATTATCTACAAAAGAATGATATGATCTGATTTTTTAATTTATCTTAACTGATTTTGAGTGAATTAAGGATAAAAAATATTGTTAATTTGTTTGAATCCCTTATTTCATGCTAATTATTAATTATCTACAATAAATTCAAATTAAATTACAGGCCACACTTTCAGTTTTTTACTTTATTATCTATAATTCCTTTTTTTTTTTAATTTTCATTTTTTTTAAAACTTTTTTCGAATTAATAAAAACATTTCTTTTATTTATGAATTTGTTATAACCTGAAATTTTTAATGTCATAGCTTGAAAGTCTAAATCTACTGCTATAGCCTGAAAATAGTACTATAATATATGTCATCTATGAAATTTACACAATTTTTATCTTTGCTATACCTAAAATTTCCTCAATAATTAATCATGAGGAGAAAAAAGGCTAGGTCAAAAAAAGCCCAAATGAGTCAGCCCATTCTCCTTAATTAGGTTTTGATCTCTTCTCTACTCCAACGTGCAAAACAAAAAAAAAAAGTAAAAATTAGGCAAATCACATAGTATAAGAAACAAATTACTTCCTATCCCTACTCTTTCATTAATTACCAAAAATCCCTTTTTTAGTGTTTTTCGGATACATAATATAGCAGCGCAGATACTTTAATTAATAAAGGGCGGATACTTAAATTATTAAGTTGTTGGTACGGATACTTTAATTAATAACGGGCGAATACTTAAATTAACGGGCGGATGCATAATATAGCAGCTCGCGTCTCTTTCCACTTTCAAATAGCCCATTTTCTCAATACTATGTTTGTTTTAGGATATCGATCTATCAAATGTTGTTTGTTTATTCAAATTCCTGACATGCCCTTTTATATTTTTAAATAGTAGTAAGGAGTAAATTTCTTTCTTAAATATAATTAACATTCTTTTGAATCCACATGCATTATTTATGACCTAAGTCTATTCATTATGACCTTAGCTATAATGTTAGTAACACACTTTAATTAAAAGTGTATAATGTAAGTTTTATTTTTAGTTTTAGTTGCCTAAATCCTAGAGTAAATATTCTAAGGAATTTTAGCATGTTTCCCTCGGTGCCACCATCCATTAGACCTGGAACACACATTACTCATTTACCCTCAAAACGTTCATATATTAGATTAAAGTTCTAGTATTTGGAGACCCAAGATTATTTATTTATTTTGTATTGACTATTTTATGTTTTGATTTACTTTTGATATTCTAATATTTATTTCACCATTTACGATTATGAACAGTAAGACTAGTGATTAATGACCTTGTCAAATGAAGTTCTAAAATGTAAATGACGCTTTTCAATTGTAAATGACTCCAATTCTTTACCTCTATCTCAAATAACTTTTACTTATTTTGAAAGGTATGAGAAGAAGTAGATTTCAATTTCTAATTTTTTATGTAGTTGGTGATCAATTTTGCCCATTATTTAAACTCAAATTTGTTTCTCATACGTTCATTTTCATAAATACTAAATGATTAATTAGTTATCAAATCCGTCACTATTTTTAGCTTAATGTATTAACTTTAGTTCGGACAGTAAATTATTTTCCATTGATCTTAAAGAATGCCTTACTTCTTTTTTATAAAATTAATTGAATTTTTATCTTAGAATCTCGAATTGGCTAGATAGACTTTTAAAACAGAGTCAATAATCTTTATAAAAAAATAGATTCAATAGTAGAAAATTTAGATGCTCTAACTCACCTTTGTAATAGTTAGGTGATGGCTTTTTAAATTACGTTATTTATTTTAGGAATCTCATATATGTTGTATTCAAATTTGACCTTGGTTAAATGGGGTAACAATATAGAATTAAATAGTCATTTACTTATATTTATATCTTTCTTTATTGAATTAGATAGGAAGCAAAGCTAAATTAATTAAAATTTTACCCTATATAAGTGGTTACTTACAATTATAACTATCTATTTTAATATTTAGGGTGAAAGGAATAGACGTTCTGAGGTTAATTATGATAGTTGCCGGCTTATATAAGTTGTTACTTAATTATGATATATCTAATAGGGGTAAATAATTTATGAAATTAGATTACATTTCTTGTCATATTTCGGTCATTTCTTGTTGGAGAAAACCGTTGTATGCTTCTATAAATTGAGAATTATTTCCTTGTACAATGATATATTAGGTCCATAATATGGTCCTCATTTAGTCTTCTCCCGATATTTTTTAATCAATAAATCAATTGATCAAATTGATTTATATATAAGTCTCTTTATATATATATATATATATAATTTCTCTTTGTTATCCATCCTTGTTAAAGGTTTCTTTGTTAGTTTTTAATATAATACTTTAAAATTATTTTTATGATATTGTTTTTATAATAGATATGTCATTGTTAAATTGTATTTACCATTCTATTGTTGTAGTAGACAATACATGCGGGAAAATATCAATTAGACTTAGGCCTTTAAAGGAAATATAACAAGTTCTTAAATTAGTTGGTTACTTGTGTCTCCAAACTTAATCTCATTAACATCCTTTCATTAAATTTTTACTATATCAATATTAACATTTATGAGTTTGCTTAGATAATTAGAAACTAGTTGAAAGTATAAATAGGCAAGCTATGATCATTGTGAAAATGTACACTCAACTAATTCATAGAATATTTGAGACATACCTTTTCTTCTGTTGGTCATATTTCACTTTCTAAAATAGTTATCGTTAACATGAATCATTCGTATCATAATTCAGTCTTTCTTTTACTACTTACTATGCTATATTTTGAAGGCATCCATTCACAATATGTTCTTATGCAACATGTGCTCCAATGGCCCCCGACATTTTGTCAGGAAAAAGTATGCAAACCAAACCTTTCAGAAAGGTTTTCAATACATGGCCTCTGGCCAGCGGATAGTTTAGGATCAATGCACTGCCAATGCTCCAATTCATCAACTGAAATAAATAATGTAAATGCTATGGTAAGTGTGTCTCTCAATTGCTGCATGTTTTATTTTTATTTTTGGTTATATACTTCTTATTTAAGGGTTGAGAAATACGTAGTCTTTTAAGTTATAATTTGTTATGATTTGGACAGATGCGACAAAATCCAAATTTAAATAACCAGCTCAAAATTATTTGGCCAAATCTGATAGCTGGGGTTAGTGATGTTCAATTTTGGCAATATGAATGGATTCAACACGGTTATTGTAATCAAAATATAATCCCCATGATTCAGTACTTTCAAGCGGCGGTAAGAGTCTCCAAGATGATGACAAATCTGATTGACTACATGGACGTACCAGGAGGAGTACATCCATCAAACCACACATCATATTCGGAGTCTCACATAAGACAATCTATTTTTAATCTGGTTGGACCCAATATTGATGTCTTTCTGTCGTGTATGATAAATAGCACTGGACACGTGCTTCTCAAAGAGGTTTATCTTTGTTTGGATCGAAGTGTGACACATTTCATTACTTGTCCAGGACCAGTTAAAAGTAACCTTTGTGGGGTGAACAATATATTTCTTCCAACTTTTTAGCTTAGTAGGTAGTTTGGTATTTGTACGTGTTCTAAAATAAAAATACAACTATGATATGAATGTTATTACATAACTTTTTTAAAATATAATTATGATGAATTTCGTTGTTGGAAATATACCTTTCTCTTTTATTATTATGGTCATTTAAATAAGAAAATTGACACAAATACATTAAGAACACCTGTGAAAGAAATAAAAGTTGCAACAACGTGAAAGAGAATCAACAGACTCAATTTTGATGAAGGGGCGTGATCCATTGTCTCTTTAATTTCTTGCCGAAGCAATCTTGAGTATAGTTTCGTCTTTTTTTCTGTTATTCAAGATCAACAAAGTAGAGAACTTTCCCAGCGACATGTTTTGTAGAAGAGTGAAGAAGCTTAAGTTGAAAAAGGAGGAGATAAAATTGAAGATTTTGCTGAAATTAGGGAACGTGATTTTGTAAATATTGTTTCTTTTTTATTTGTAATAAAAGTGGCCTAATTGCCCGTTTGGATTATTATTTTTTCTAAAAAAGCTTGGGTCAGTCTAAAGCAATGTTAATTAAGTATTATTTGTCCATTTATGGTATATTTTTTATCAGGCTGCTCTTATTTTAGATAAACGCTACAAGTAGAAATTCCTCTCCTTAAATTATTATCGACTCAAAAACTAATCTGCTCATTACCCAACATTATTGTAATTCCAAAAATAAAATTAATACAAAATTTTAATATTAAAATCAAATACAAGTGTTCAGATATCAACACTAGTTGAATGATCCTTCAAATAATCAATTTTAAGCACTTGTTACATAACAAAGAAGACATGAATCCCTTGTCAATAAATACAAGTTGATCTGTCTATCACTGCATTATTTTTATTGCCTAATATGGATATCTTGGCCACATCGCATGTTGATCAAAATGGTGTGTATCTATGGGTCAATCAAGCGATGTTCTCTGGAGCAGCCAACTTTGCATCTTATGGAAGTGGAAAAGAAATAGTCATGCCGTCTGCTGGTTTTGAAAAAGATGGTGAAAAAGGCGATAACATGACTATCTTTAAGCCATTGGAGTCCTCTGATACTTCTCAGTTTCTAAATTCCAGATCTAGTCACTCTTTCAGTTTTGCCTAAGAGTCAATGGCAGAGCTTGATCAATTTGGACATAATAAAAACCCGCAACAAACCTATCGAGCCGACACCTTTTTCTTGCCTTCAATTCCATCTCTAGGGGAGATGAATGCTCTTGATAGAAATGAAACCTGGGAAATGATGGAACTGCCACGTGGAAAGAAAACAGTGGGTTGCAAATGGGTGTTCACCATCAAATTTAAATCAGATGGGTCCCTTGAGAGGTATAAGGCACGTTTGGTAGCAAAAGGGTTCACTCAAACCTATGTGATTGACTATCTTGAGACATTCGCTTCAGTTGCGAAGTTGAATTCAATCAGTGTTCTTCTGACCATAGCTGCCAATCTTGATTGGCCCCTTCAACAACTAGATGTCAAGAATGCATTCTTGAACGGAAAACTTGAAGAAGAAGTCTACACGGATCCTAGAGTGTGCAAGCTAAAGAAATCTCTCTACGGGCTCAAACAATCTCCAAGAGCTTGGTTTGAGAGGTTTACTCAGTTTGTTAAAAAATAAGGGTACACTCAAGGGCAAGCAGATCATACCATGTTCATTAGACACTCTGTTGGAGGAAAGACAACTATCCTGATAGTGTATGTCGATGATATCATACTTACAGGAGATGACTTGCTCGAAATGAATTTTTTTTTAAAACAGTTGGCCTCAGAGTTCGAGATCAAAGATTTGGGCCAATTGAAATATTTTATTGGCATGGACGTAGCAAGATCAAAAGAAGGCATTATGGTGTCACAAAGGAAGTATGTACTAGATCTTCTAAAAGAGACAGGTATGAGTGGTTGTCGTCCAGCTGAAACACCTATTGATCCAAATATGAAATTAGGCAACAAAGAAGGAAATTCAGTTGACCAAAGTCAATATCAGAGACTAGTGGAAAAGTTGATCTACTTTTCACACAATCGGCCTAATATAGCTTTTGATGTAAGTTTAGTGAGTAAAATTATGCACTCTCCAAAGGAAGAGCACCAAGAAGCGGTCTACAGGATTCTAAGATATTTGAAAAGTTCACCAGGAAAAGGTTTGTTTTTCAAAAAGGGACAAGATAGGGGCATTGAAAGCTTACATATGCAGATTTGGTAGGTTCTACTATTGATAGGAGGTTGTAACATCCGACAATTTGAAATAACTTGGAAAAAGCTTGAAATTGGAAATAGCCATTTTTGGAAAAATGTGAAAAAAATTTCAAATCTGAAAATTTTGGCTGAGTATGGAAAATAATGAGTTTTTGGCCAACTTTGAACAGTTATAACTCCTAGCTCAGGATGATCTAGGTGTTGTTTCAGCTATGTTTGCAAAGTCTGTGGAATGATCTTTCGAACGCCATAAAGTTTGCTCATTTCTGAGTTTGTATGAGCGAGTTATGCCCTTTGAAAGTTGGGCAGTTGGCAGGAAATCTGTCAGAAAATTTTAAGGGTATTTTGGTCTTTTCCCTAGCCTTGTCTTTGGATATATATATTAAGTTGTAAGATTGAATTGTGATTAGTTTTCCTCATTTTAAAGAGTGAAAGTAAGGGTTTGAGAGTGAAGAAGAAAAGAAGAGGAGAGAAAGGAGAAGAAGGAGCAAGTTTTCGTCGTGGATATCGTCGGAGGTGATCCCTTTTAGGTATGTGAGTTCTTAGTGTGGATTGATCCTTTCCCCCACACGCCAAACTCATTTTATTATTTTGAGAAAAGATTGGATTTGTTGTTGAAGTTGTTGGTTGGAATTGTTGAAGTTGTAGTTGTGTTGTGTTGTAGTTCTTGTTGGTTTGGTGTGTGTTTTCGGTGGTGTTTATGAGTTGAATCTATGTTATATTGAGAGGTTTATGGTTTTAAGTGTTTGGGGATGGACACTTTGAGGTGTAGAAGGTTTAGAGTTGGAGAAAAATAAGGAGAAAATCAAGTTTTCGGGGAAAAAGGGTGGGGCGTCGTGCCTGTCAGTGCGCCCCAAGAGGGACTCTGAACTTTCCCCCTTGGGGCGGCGCGCCACTCAGAGCGCCAGCAGGCCATCTCTGAAGTTTTTGGCTTGGCGCTCCGCGCCTCTCAGAGCGCCAAGTTTTCCCATTCTTTCCCCACTTTCTCATGCATGTTCCTAGGTATTGTACCTATGTTTTATAATTATTTTTGACACTCCAAGGCATGTGTAAACATCAAGAACTCATCCATAACATGTGATCAAACACTTTGAATTCATAATTTCGATTCAAGGAAAGTTAGTTTCAATTCAAGTGAAGTTAAGGGTTGAGTCTATAAGTTCAAGAAGGGAGTCAAGCAAGTTTTAAAGTTAAGTCATGAGTCTTTATTGAATGTTTAACTTCATTATTGAGGCTCAAGAGTTCTAAGTCAAGTAAAGAGTTAAGAGTTTCAAGTTAAGTCAAGTAAGAGTTTCAAGTTGAGTCAAGAGCATAAAGTCGAGTTCATTTCTCGAAAGTTATTAGGGAATTATGTATTTCCCAAAGAGGTTTTTTTTTAAATGTTTTTACATTTGAGTAAGAAAGGAACATCGATTTCCAAGAGAGCCTTTGGGCTAAGTTTTGAGTAATTATCTCAAATAAAGAAAGATGTGTTTAAAACACTTATGAGCTAAGTATTTTTGGGAGTAGTCTTGAGCACCGAATTGGAGACACGAGTTCCTATAAACTCAACTCTCCATAAGAGCCATGTAGCCAACATGGGAGTTAACGGGTCATACTTTTTAGATGAATCCGTAAAGTTAAGCTAGTGGATCCACTTGGTAAAGTTAGCTTCCTATATCACGGCAAAGGTATAGGATGGTCCTCGGGCAACGTAAGGTAAAACGTTGTATCATTAGCTTCCTATATCACGGCAAGGTATAGGATAGTCCTCGGGCAACGTGAGGTAAAACATTGTATCATTAGCTTCCTATATCACGGCAAGGTATAGGATGGTCCTTGGGCAACGTGAGGTAAAACGTTGTATCACCACTAGGGCTCATAGTGGTGATTGTCGATTAAAGAGTCTCCCACTAAAGTTATATTACTTTTATATAAGTAAAGTTGAGTTGTTATTGTTTTATCTTTAACAAAGCTAAGTTATTTACACTGTTTCACAAGCTTTATATATTGCATGTGTCTTATTGCTTTACATATTGAGTTCAGTTATTCATAAGTTGAACAGAGCCAAGGTAAGAGTTCCTTTGTACTCTTTTCAAGCTTGAGTTGTGGTTTAGTTTTCCAGCTCACATACTCGTACATTCAAGGTACTGATGCCAATTGACCTGCATTTTATTATGATGCAGACACAGGTACCCAGGGTCAGCATCCGGTTTGCCGTTGATCCAGTTGAGTACTTCAGAGTCAGTGGTGAGCCTCTTTGCATTCCGGAGGACTCGGTTATTTTGTTCTCTCAAGTTTTGTTTTATGAGGATGTCGTGAGGCCTGTCCCAGCATCCCTCTTAGTATTTTATTTTAAATGCTTCATAGACAGTCAGTCAGTTGGTTTGGAGTCTCTCATCTATGTATATATGTAAATATTCTATTTTGAGACTCGAATTGCCCTTTTTGGCCAGATGTTATTTTAAGCAGGTTGTTTTAAAAACCTTGCATTGCATTGAGTTATTCCGCTGAGTTAAGAAAGCCAGGCCAAGGGTTCGCTTGGGGGCCAACGATGGTCTTCGAGTGCCAGTCACGTCCAGGGGGTAGGCTCGGGGCGTGACAGAGGTCTACATCAGGATATTGTACTTTTATATGGGGAAATCTAGTGAAACGATTTGGCTCAAGAAGATGATGGAAGAACTAAAAAAATTGTTTGTGTTACCAATGAAGTTGTATTATGACAACAAAGCTGCCATAAGTATTGCTCACAATCCAGTTCAACATGACAGAACAAAGCATGTTGAAGTGGACAGACACTTCATAAAAGTGAAGTTTGAAGAAGCAAACATGTGCATGCCTTTCATCTCAATAAATCAGCAAATTGTGGATATCTTCACAAAAGGCTTGTTTAAACCAAAGTTTGAAATTTTTGTAAGCAAGTTAGGCATGACAAATATTTACATGCCAACTTGAGGGGAAGTGTTAATTTGTAAATATCTAAGTGTTATCACATATGATTTTGTAGGATTTAAATTGATCTTATAAAATCATATCTAATATGCTATTGAATATGTTAGGATATTAGATCAATAAGATTGTCCCTTGATTCTCAAATCTGCCAGAATCAAGGAATTTGATTGCTAGATAGTTTGGTTTTCTATACTATAAATTTGTATCTCTATGGATGAATAAAAGTGTACAACTTTGGTACCAAAACTTACACATATACTTTTAGCTAATAGTTGTCATTCTAAAAGAACATACAATTAGGAAATTTCTACCTTAGCTTATGTCATCAGAGCCAAGTCAGTTTAGAATTTAAATATGTGAAGTGATTGAACTTTCAGCCTGCAGAATTGACGCCTAATTATTTACTATTGTTAACATGGAAGAAGGACAATAAAGTTAATGCAATCTGCTTTGGTTTCATGGTGATAGAGGGCAAAGAGTGGAGATAGATCACCAAAATGCGACAAAGATGTGTTGAAAATTGAAATTGGCCACGAATTAGAAAGAAGATAGGTTGGAAATTGAAGTTGACTGGGAAAAGCAAAGAGACTAGAAGGAAATGAAGGGATGGATTTCGACTCTACCACCATAGAGAGAAGGGAAAACAATTTCCTGCTTTTTCCCTTCCATAAATCATATCAAAATCTCGGAACATTTCCAGCAGGATGGCTAAAGTGCAACAAAAAACTTGAATGATACGAACAAAACTTAAACTATGTTTCTCCAGCCATTTCTGGGAATTTACATCTCCCTTTGTTCTGTACTCAAAATGCAATACATTTTCTTTCACATGTTTAGTATTCATGGTGATTGCAAGCAGAACACATCAAGGTCGATCACAGCCAAATATAAGTTTTACTTGAGCAAAATGAATTTCGATGACCTGCCTAGCACAAATATATATATATGCTCACCATGCATTGATTAAGAATGTTTGATAAAGAACCTCCTTTAGTGATCTTCGGTAGCATCATTTTTAGAGTTCTAAGGTGGGAAGAAATTTGGTGGATGGCCCAACTGAAGAGAAGCCTACCATCATAGTTTTCTTCCCTCCTGGAAGTATCATCAACAAATATCGCACGGTACTAGTTAACAACATCAAAGAGATGCATCTTTTGAGGTATTCATAAGCATTTCTCTGGTCCAAGTCATCAAGGATCCCAGAAAGTCATGCCTGACGGCACCTTAGAAAGAGTTGAAGGGGCAAAATTGGTCAAATATGGGTTAAAGAAATAAATTAGAAGAAACAACTGAAATAAATGAAAACCAAAAAGCAAACCGTTGGCTAAAACCAGCTGTTGTTAAAATATATCAATCTCACATGTAACCGCATCTCATACTTAATTGAACACCCCTATACGACGCAAGTATCCAATGATACACAGGTATTCTGGCAACTGCAACAATAAATTGTAAACAGTTAGGTCTTAAGCTTCATAATTTATGGAGAACTTCCATTCCAGTATGCTCCAACATCAAAACTGTTACAAAATCAAATAATCTATACCAGAAATCACCTCAATGTTTGACCTAAGTCTTTGGAGAAGCTGAGAAAGAAGAGATTGAGTGGCATGCAGAACTTCTGCAGCAAGGGCTTGAATGACTGGTAACCTTCAGGGGGAGACGAAAAAGAAACAAAAGTACCTTAGTAAGTTTTCATCAAATTCAATTATATCAGTTCCTACAGAAAAACAAAGAAACGACCCAGGACTCACTTGGGGTGCATTGCTGAAAGCTTGGAAACAAATGCTTCTAAATCAAGAGCTTCATCATAGTTTCCATTCCTCACACATCTGCAAAATTAAGAGACCACTCAAGTCTAGCACCACCAAAGCACGTAAGCTAAAAGATATGAGTTCATTCACTAATATGAAATATTAAAAATGTTCTGAGTCTCTCTTTTCGTGTGAATCATCCTCTATGATAAATGTTAGGTCTCTAACTTAGATCTCACCTTGCTAGCTTATGGTGATCCACTGTATTTTGCTACTAGTCTCTAGGCACGCGTGTTGCACGTGTATCCCATATGAAAATCAAAACATATAATAAACTATTGGGAGGACATGCATGTTTGTTACAAGTGTTTCTCATATGTTCAATCTATTGTCCAGTAGATAAGCCTCAAAATAGGCACAGTCAAATTAAGCTTAGCCGTCTATAAGCAATTAAGTGTACTTACCATCATCAACAACTAAAAAATACATAAAATTATTAGATATCAAGATTTGTAAAATATTCCAGGAAAAGCACTGCAAGTTGAAGAATTAAAAAGGGCATATCACATATGTGATGTTACTTAAAGTCTTTTTGAGCTTCTTGTATTCTCAATGTGTGTTCCGTTACAAATACAACTACTGCATTATATACTTTCAGATATACACATACACTTACATTTATAGGCCTACAACTACTATCACTGCTAGAGAAGACTTGGAGCTGCTACATTTGTTTACATTTTACTACAGCAAGTACCTATATATTCCTTTGATAAAAAGTAAGTACCTATATCTATCAAGAAAAATTGAACAAAAAGATAATGTAATATATTTGCTAGCAAACAACTGCAATTTCAATATATTAAAGGTATAAAATTTATAAAGCATAGTTTTTTTTTATAGAAATTATCATAGCAATTAACTATCATGTTTAGTTTTACGGAACACTTCTAATATATGATTATAAAAATAGTTTCAGCTGCAATGCTTAGGTTCAAAGAGAGTTGATCATCATTAGGCATCAAATCACATATGTATAATACTCATCTCTTTACGTGTGATTATACCGTTCAAACTATTTCTTTCACATATTAAAAAAATTAGAAGATTATCATTAAAATGAAGTTAGCAAATCAAAAGGAAAAATCTAGACTTAATAAGAATGGACCTGAAAATTAGAAGACACTTTTCTACCCACTTAAGAATGGAAGCATATGTTGAATGACTAACATTAGGTATGTTTTTATAGTGTAGTCTTGAAGATTTGATGACAAAAACTTTTTCATATTCCTCAATTACTTAATTTGATTCCTTTCAACTTCTCATAATTAGCAAAAATACGTGGCAACTTCTACATTAATTTAAAACTTTAGTGTTCACCCATTACCATCAAAAGAAAGAAAACACATATTTAAGGAGAATTAATCTTTAAAAAAGAATATATTATTCAGCCGTTTCAACACATAATAATTGAGTAGGACTTGGAACTTCTCATTTTAATCCTTTATTAAGTAATTCAAAAATTACTACTATATTAGATATTTAATTTTTGTTTAGATTAATTATTTTATTACATTTTAATTTAGTGTAGGGCAAAATGATAATTCCATTTTGCACTTTGGAGCTTCCCACTTTAAATAATATATGGTAGGAGGTAAGGTCAATATCCCCCTCCTATGTATTTCTACGTTATTATTAAAAAAAGTAAAAAATAAACTTGACTACTTGCATGGCTATGCAATGCAAGACAATCCAGGCTGAATCTCCAGATATGACAAGAATGATGGCTCTCAGAACAACACAACATTGTTCATCACCCACCATATTAGAAAACTTGGATCTTTTTATATGCCAAACCCCACACCCCAACCCCTCTACTTAGAACAAAACATTACACCTCTTCCCACTTTACTCTCTTTGGTGACTCGTACCACTAACCTCATGGCTCATGGTTTGAGGGAAAAGGCCTTTTTCAGCTAGAGTAAGATACCTTGTCTTTTGGGGGTAAGAAACCTAAAGATACACAACAACAACTTACTTACCAAATGGTTGTGGAGATACAATTTGAAAGATCAAACTCTATGGAAGGAACTCATTTAACACAAGTACTGTCAGGAAGGTCAATGGTGCCCAGAGGAAGCGACAGAAACATATGGTGTGGGAGTATGGAGGACTATAAGGAACACATGGCTGACTTTCAGAGACAATGTAAGGATAAAGGTTGGCCGAGGAAATAAGGCTTTGTTTTGGAAGGAAGATTGGACTGGTCAAAGGTCCCTGGAAAATTTATTCCCTGGGTTGTTTCCATTTGCTTGAATTCTTATAGCAAAATACAAGAGGTTTGGTCTCCACAAGGATGAAATTTGATCTTTAGGAGATTTATTAATGATTGGGAAATATAGTGGGTATCCGATATGCTAGCTTTGATAGGAGATTTTTCGGCACAAATCTAAAAACAGATAAATTGCTATGGAGGCATCCTACTGATGGTCAATTCTCTGTGAACAGAATGTATAAAAGGAATCTAGCCACAACTACATGGAAGAAATCAGGGCCATGGAGTGCTATATGGAAGAGTGTAGCCCCTTCTAAGGTGAAGTGTTTCACTTGGTTGATAACTAGGAGAGCTTGACTGACACATGATAAACTTCAAAAGAGGGGAAGAATTATTGCCTCAAGTTTTATCTTTGTAAAGAGGCTCTAGAAACCAACAATCATATGTTCCTCCACTGCAAAGTAACAACACAAGTATGAGCTCTATTCACCAATTTAGCTAGCCTAAATTGAATTATGCCAAAACATACATCAGACCTACTAAGTTGTTGGGTCAGAAGGGGAGGTAGTAAGAGCCAGAGGAGGTGGTGGAGAACAGTACATGCTTGTATCTGGTGAATCATTTGGAAGGAGAGAAACGGAGAATTTTTGTAGGGAAAGAATGCACTATAGAGAAGATTAAGTGGAAAGTAATTACCACTTTAGGTTTTTGGTGTAAAGAAATGAACATAGAAGAAGAAATTCAACTAGTGAATTTCATAGGAGCTTTGTAAGTAGTCCTGTTTTCTTTTTTTTTTGTTGTTGTTGCTATTTCTATGTAACTAACACTTTTGGAGGTGGCCAGCATAGCCCTTAATGCTGAGGAATGATATAGAATTCTGAAAAAATAAAGCAAATACACTGTGAGAAAGGTAAGCCAAATAACATATAAAACTAAATGTGTTCAAATTTGTAAATTAAAAAAAATCAAATTTAACTAATAAAACTATAAGGTATTATGATAGAGTTTCATAACAATAATTAGTTCTGAAAGACAAGGCCAAATAATGGCGCACGTGAGACGTTTCTATTAAAAATAAAACAACCACAATTTGGACAAGGAAAAGAATTTGGAGTCAAATCTAGAGTTTTAAGTAGAAGGAAGAGAATCACCTATTTTGGGTCTCATAATCTTTTGTAACATAAGTAATGACGATTTTCAACAACTTTATCTAATTTGAATATTCTCTATCTTGATTTTCTTTAATTTGTTATTTGTTAGTTATATTATGTTAAGTTAAATGAAGAAAAATAAATGAATCAACCCATATCAAACTAAAATATTGACATTTGAAAGTGTGGGTTAGAAATCATATTAAATGCTAAAATATTGATGTTTTGAAAATTTCCTCTAAATTTTATCTAAGAGTAAATTTTAGGTTTAGCAAACATAAAAATAATATTTGTATGTTATAGCTATAGTTTGCATAATTGCGCTCCATAACAAATTTTATGTTTGCTATGACTATTAATCTATAGATTTCGGTATACTTATACATAAGAATCAATTGTATAAGTATATATTTGGAATATGTATACAAATAAGAAACTGACTTTATATATGTTTTTTTTTTTTTTTGTAATTTTCAGTCGTATATGTATATGTGTATTATATGTATCAAACATAAATATGTATATGTATATGTAGCTGTATTTTTTTATATACAGATAAATTTGTATACAAATCTCGCTCGTGTTTTATACAAACACGAATTATACATTGTATTTTGTATAATTTAGGTTGTATAAAGCAAGAAAGAGATTGGACAGAGGAAGATTTGTATTGTATAATTATAAGTATATAGGACGAAGAGATATGTATTTGTATTTGTATATACAGTTTTCTCTCGCTTTCTACAAACACAAATACAATTTATAAATTTGTGTTTGTATAAAGTGAGAGAGACGGATGACAAAGTATTTACTACGAATTAGAATTAAATAAAACTGTGATTATAACATATAATTTGAAGTAATAATTTGTTATTTTATATAAATTTTTTCCCATTATCTAATAGGTCTAATTTGTTCCCTGAATTAGTTAGATGAGGAAAAGGCCAAAGAAATAATTAAGGGAAAATTGTGCATAATGGCAAACTATTAATTTAAAATAAATAATATAGCTACTATTTTATTTATTTCCTTTGAGTAGCTACAATTTCACATATCTCGCTACTACTGACGGGTCCCACGATTTATATAGGTAAATAAAAAAAAACGGAAGTTATTCCTTTTATACAATTCAATTCATCTTCTTCTGCTCTCCCATACCCTTCAATTTCTCCTAAATTCTCTCCACAAAATTAGTTTGAATTTCAAATCTTCACCACTACGCTCTCAATCGTGATTTCAAAAATTTCAGGTACCGCCAAAACCTGCCTAAATCATTTTTTTTTTCAATTTTTCAGATTCAAGTTTGAAAATGACCCAATTAGAATGGATGAAATTATCACAAAGTCAAATATAAAAGGCGAATCTAGTTCAACATAGAAGAGGAAAGCAAAAGCAATTGATTCTACCAGTGATCAGTCAAAATCATCTGAAGACATTGTCCCTGGCTTAGTGGAGCAGATGGATCTGAAGAAGTTAATGTATATGTATAAACAATAATTATTTTATTCTATTTTATGATTGTATAATAAGCCCTTTTGTATATATGTAGTAATACTTTCTCAGATTTATTATGTTTATTTGTTTGTTTTTACAGATTTGTATATTTTTTTGATTATTTGTTATATACACCATTATCATGCATATAAATTTCCTTTATACAATTATATGTTGTATAAAAATTAATTGTATATATAAAACATATGTTTGTATATAATTTGTTGTTTGTATATGTGGCATAGTTATACATAACAAGATCTGTCTGTATAATTTCTTTAAGTATATATGTAGTAATTTTGTTTATATACAATAACTATGTTTTAGTTTTAGTTTGTTTATACAGATTCTATAAATTTTGCACAAAAGACACTGTATATACAAGTAGCAGTAGATATTAGCATTTGTTTGTATATAATTTTTTGTTTGTATATTTTCCATAGTTGTACATAACAATACATGTTTGTATAATCTCTTTAAGTATATATATGTAGTAATTTTGTTTATAAACAATTACTATGTTTTAGTTTGTTTATACATTTACAATAGAGTCCCAACTAATGAAGAAGTCGTAGAAGGAAAGAAATCCTATTAAAATATAATGTGCGTGAGTTTAGCGATTTTTTTTTGTGACAGAAATTAGCGTATTTTTCTTTATTTATTTTTTAAAATCAAATTGTATATAAATTGGCATGATTATTAAAATATACATATTAGAAAATCACAATGAAAAAGAACATATATTTATACAAATTATAGCCAAGTCAATTTAATATACATATTTCAAAAATATACTTATACAAAGTATATCTACATATACAAATTACAACCATATACAAATATTCAATTGACAAGCCTAACATAATAGGCATATACTTAAACATATTGTATATAATATACAAACTAAATTATCACAACAAAACACGAACCTGCATTGAATTAATATGCAAGTTCACAAAAATTGAACCACAACATATAAGATTATACAGAACGGACTAAATCATATAAAGATTCCACGTATATACAAATACATAGAGTATATGTATATATAAACTACAACTACAAATAAATATATAATTGACAATCATAACATAAAAGACTTATACATATACAAATTGTACACAATATACAAACTAAACTATCAGAACTAAGGACGAATCGACACTGTGTATACATACAATTTCATTGTTCATTCATAGATTCAAATTAACGACAACAAATATACAAATCAAAACGAACAACATAGATTACTATCATAATATACAATACTGAAAATCAATGATTTTCAAAAAACAAATCTACTTTCAAAAATGAAGGATAAACAACAATATCTTCCGCAACATTTTAGAATCACAATTTTTTGCAGAAATAAACGGACGATCTTACTCGAATTTGAACAGTACTTTCAAAAATGAAGGATAAACAACAATATCTTCCAGAACATTATACAAGCACAATTTTTTGCATAATTCAACGGATGATCTTACTCGAATTCAAACAATGATTACGACTATATGAGTTAGAATCTATTACATCTAAAAAAAATACAATTCAGATTGTTCATTCAATTGATGAATGTTTAAAAGCAAAAATGAGTTTCAATACACGAAAAACACCAATTTCGATATGAAAAAAGTAAAATCAAAGCATTTTTCGGCATGAAATACATTTTACTTCCTCTTGTTATCTCTAAAATTGATTTGATCTCGATTGCTTGAAGAGAATCACCAAAACTTGATCGATGTGATTTACCCAGTTACAATGGAGTCACTATTGATAAATGAATTTTCTGCCCACTAATCCTTTTCCCTCTTTTCTGGTCTTTGTATGAACGTCAATGAATTTCCTCGGTGCCACCATCCATTAGACCTGGAACACACATTACTCATTTACCCTCAAAACTTTCATATACTTATTGGATTAAAGTTCTAATATTTGGAGACCCAAGATTATTTATTTATTTTGTATTGACTATTTTATGTTTTGATTTACTTTTGATATTCTAATATTTATTTCACCATTTACGATTATGAACAGTAAGACTAGTGATTAGTGACCCTTGTCAAATGAAGTTCTAAAATGTAAAGGACGCTTTTCAATTGTAAATGACTCCAATTCTTTACCTCTATCTCAAATAACTTTTACTTATTTTGAAAGGTATGAGAAGAAGTAGATTTCAATTTCTAATTTTTTATGTAGTTGGTGATCAATTTTGCCCATTATTTAAACTCAAATTTGCTTCTCATACGTTCATTTTCATAAATACTAAATGATTAATTAGTTATCAAATCCGTCACTATTTTTAGCTTAATGTATTAACTTTAGTTCGGACAGTAAATTATTTTCCATTGATCTTAAAGAATGTCTTACTCCTTTTTTATAAAATTAATTGAATTTTTATCTTAGAATCTCGAATTGGTTAGATAGACTTTTAAAACAGAGTCAATAATCTTTATAAAAAAAAAATAGATTCAATAGTAAAAAATTTAGATGCTCTAACTCACCTTTGTAATAGTTAGGTGATGGCTTTTTAAATTACGTTATTTATTTTAGGAATCTGTATTCAAATTTGACCTCGGTTAAATGGGGTAACAATATAGAATTAAATAGTCATTTACTTATATTTATATCTTTTTTTATTGAATTAGATAGGAAGCAAAGCTAAATTAATTAAAATTTTACCCCATATAAGTGGTTACTTACAATTATAACTATCTATTTTAATATTTAGGGTGAAAGGAATAGACGTTCTGAAGTTAATTATGATAGTTGCCGGCTTATATAAGTTGTTACTTAATTATGATATATCTAATAGGGGTACATAATTTATGAAATTAGATTACATTTCTTGCCATATTTCGGTCATTTCTTGTTGGAGAAAACCGTTATATGCTTCTATAAATTGAGAATTATTTCCTTGTACAATAATATATTAGGTCCATAATATGGTCCTCATTTAGTCTTCTCCCGATATTTTTTAATCAATAAATCAATTGATCAAATTGATTTATATATAAGTCTCTTTATATATATATATATATATAATTTCTCTTTGTTATCCATCCTTGTTAAAGGTTTCTTTGTTAGTTTTTAATATAATACTTTAAAATTATTTTTATGATATTGTTTTTATAATAGATATGTCATTGTTAAATTGTATTTACCATTCTATTGTTGTAGTAGACAATACATGCGGGAAAATATCAATTAGACTTAGGCCTTTAAAGGAAATATAACAAGTTCTTAAATTAGTTGGTTACTTGTGTCTCCAAACTTAATCTCATTAACATCCTTTCATTAAATTTTTACTATATCAATATTAACATTTATGAGTTTGCTTAGATAATTAGAAACTAGTTGAAAGTATAAATAGGCAAGCTATGATCATTGTGAAAATGTACACTCAACTAATTCATAGAATATTTGAGACATACCTTTTCTTCTGTTGGTCATATTTCACTTTCTAAAATAGTTATCGTTAACATGAATCATTCGTATCATAATTCAGTCTTTCTTTTACTACTTACTATGCTATATTTTGAAGGCATCCATTCACAATATGTTCTTATGCAACATGTGCTCCAATGGCCCCCGACATTTTGTCAGGAAAAAGTATGCAAACCAAACCTTTCAGAAAGGTTTTCAATACATGGCCTCTGGCCAGCGGATAGTTTAGGATCAATGCACTGCCAATGCTCCAATTCATCAACTGAAATAAATAATGTAAATGCTATGGTAAGTGTGTCTCTCAATTGCTGCATGTTTTATTTTTATTTTTGGTTATATACTTCTTATTTAAGGGTTGAGAAATACGTAGTCTTTTAAGTTATAATTTGTTATGATTTGGACAGATGCGACAAAATCCAAATTTAAATAACCAGCTCAAAATTATTTGGCCAAATCTGATAGCTGGGGTTAGTGATGTTCAATTTTGGCAATATGAATGGATTCAACACGGTTATTGTAATCAAAATATAATCCCCATGATTCAGTACTTTCAAGCGGCGGTAAGAGTCTCCAAGATGATGACAAATCTGATTGACTACATGGACGTACCAGGAGGAGTACATCCATCAAACCACACATCATATTCGGAGTCTCACATAAGACAATCTATTTTTAATCTGGTTGGACCCAATATTGATGTCTTTCTGTCGTGTATGATAAATAGCACTGGACACGTGCTTCTCAAAGAGGTTTATCTTTGTTTGGATCGAAGTGTGACACATTTCATTACTTGTCCAGGACCAGTTAAAAGTAACCTTTGTGGGGTGAACAATATATTTCTTCCAACTTTTTAGCTTAGTAGGTAGTTTGGTATTTGTACGTGTTCTAAAATAAAAATACAACTATGATATGAATGTTATTACATAACTTTTTTAAAATATAATTATGATGAATTTCGTTGTTGGAAATATACCTTTCTCTTTTATTATTATGGTCATTTAAATAAGAAAATTGACACAAATACATTAAGAACACCTGTGAAAGAAATAAAAGTTGCAACAACGTGAAAGAGAATCAACAGACTCAATTTTGATGAAGGGGCGTGATCCATTGTCTCTTTAATTTCTTGCCGAAGCAATCTTGAGTATAGTTTCGTCTTTTTTTCTGTTATTCAAGATCAACAAAGTAGAGAACTTTTCCAGCGACATGTTTTGTAAAAGAGTGAAGAAGCTTAAGTTGAAAAAGGAGGAGATAAAATTGAAGATTTTGCTGAAATTAGGGAACGTGATTTTGAAAATATTGTTTCTTTTTTATTAGTAATAAAAGTGGCCTAATTGCCCGTTTGGATTATTATTTTTTTCTAAAAAAGCTTGGGTCCGTCTAAAGCAATGTTAATTAAGTATTATTTGTCCATTTATGGTATATTTTTAATCAGGCTGCTCTTATTTTAGATAAACACTACAAGTAGAAATTCCTCTCCTTAAATTATTATCGACTCAAAAACTAATCTGCTCATTACCCAACATTATTGTAATTCCAAAATAAAATTAATGCAAAATTTTAATATTAAAATCAAATACAAGAATAATTGTTTTTACACTGTTAATAGGTAAAATAAACGGTGTACTTTTAAAAGACAAAGAGATAAATTTGATGGTCAATCAACACTAGTTGAATGATCGTTCAGATAATCCATTTTAAGCGCTTGTTACATAACAAAGAAGATATGAATCCCTTGTCAATAAATACAAGTTGATCTGTCTATCACTGCATTATTTTTATTGCCTAATATGGATATCTTGGCCACATCGCATGTTGATCAAAATGGTGTGTATCTGTGGGTCAATCAAGCGATGTTCTCTGGAGTAGCCAACTTTGCATCATATGGAAGTGGAAAAGAAATAGTCATTGCCGTCTGCTGCTTCTGAATAAGATGGTGAAAAAGGCGATAACAGGACTATCTTTAAGCCATTGGAGTCCTCTGATACTTCAGTTTCTAAATTCCAGATCTAGTCACTCTTTCACTTTTGCCTAAGAGTCAATGGCAGAGCTTGATCAACCTGGACATAATAAAAGCCCGCAACAAACCTATCGAGCCGACACCTTTTTCTTGCCTTCAATTCCATCTCTAGAGGAGATGAATGCTCTTGATAGAAATGAAACCCGGGAAATGATGGAACTGCCATGTGGAAAGAAAACAGTGGGTTGCAAATGGGTGCTCACCATCAAATTTAAATCACATGGGTCCCCGGAGAGGTATAAGGCACGTTTGGTAGCAAAAGGGTTCACTCAGACCTATGTGATTGACTATCTTGAGACATTCGCTCCAGTTGCGAAGTTGAATTCAATCTGGGTTCTTCTGACCATAGCTGCCAATCTTGATTGGCCCCTTCAACAACTAGATGTCAAGAATGCATTCTTGAACGGAACACTTGAAGAAGAAGTCTACACGGATCCTCCTCCGGATTTTGAAGAAAGGTATGGAACTAGAGTGTGCAAGCTAAAGAAATCTCTCTACGGGCTCAAACAATCTCCAAGAGCTTGGTTTGAGAGATTTACTCAGTTTGTTAAAAAACAAGGGTACACTCAAGGGCAAGCAGATCATACCATGTTCATTCGACACTCTGTTGAGGGAAGGACAACTATCCTGATAGTGTATGTCGATGATATCATACTTACAGGAGATGACTTGTCCGAAATGAAAACAGTTGGCCTCAGAGTTCGAGATCAAAGATTTGGGCCAATTGAAATATTTTATTGGCATGGAAGTAGCAAGATCAAAAGAAGGCATTATGGTGTCACAAAGGAAGTATGTACTAGATCTTCTAAAAGAGACAGGTATGAGTGGTTGTCGTCCAGCCGAAACACCTATTGATCCAAATATGATATTCGGAAACAAAGAAGGAAATTCAGTTGACCAANTATGGTGTCACAAAGGAAGTATGTACTAGATCTTCTAAAAGAGGTATGAGTGGTTGTCATCCAGCCGAAACACCTATTGATCCAAATATGATATTCGGAAACAAAGAAGGAAATTCAGTTGACCAAAGTCAATATCAGAGACTAGTGGGAAATTTGATCTACTTTTCACACAATCGGCCTGATATAGCTTTTGCTGTAAGCTTAGTGAGTCAAATTATGCACTCTCCAAAGGAAGAGCACCAAGAAGCGATCTACAGGATTCTAAGATATTTGAAAAGTTCACCAGGGAAAGGTTTGTTTTTCAAAAAGGGACAAGATAGGGGCATTGAAAGCTTACAGATGCAGATTTGGCAGGTTCTACTATTGATAGGAGGTCTACATCAGGATATTGTACTTTTATAAGGGGAAATCTAGTGACTTGGAGGAGTAAAAAGCAGAATGTTGTAGCTCGTAACAGTGCTGAAGCTGAATGCGATCTGTGAAATGATTTGGCTCCAGAAGATGATGGAAGAACTAAAAAAATTGTTTGTGTTACCAATGGAGTTGTATTGTGACAACAAAGCTGCCATAAGTATTGCTCATAATCCAGTTCAACATGACAGAACAAAGCATGTTGAAGTGGACAGGCACTTCATAAAAGAGAAGATTGAAGAAGGAAACGCGTGCATACCTTTCATCTCAACAAATCAGCAAATTGTGGATATCTTCACAAAAGGCTTGTTTAAACCAAAGTTTGAAATTTTTGTAAGCAAGTTAGGCATGATAGATATTTACATGCCAACTTGAGGGGAAGTGTTGATTTGTAAATATCTAAGTGTGATCACATATGATTTTGTAGGATTTAAATTGATCTTATAAAATCATATATGATATGCTATTGAATAGGTTAGGATATTAGATAAATAAGATTGTCCGTTGATTCTCAAATCTGCCAGAATCAAGGGATTTGATTGCTAGATAGTTTGGTTTTCTATACTATAAATCTATGGATGAATAAAAGTATACAACTTTGGTACCAAAACTTACACATACTCTTTTAACTAATAGTTGTCATTCTAAAAGAACATACATTAAGGAAATTTCTACCTTAGCTTATGTCATCAGAGCCAAGTCAGTTTAGAATTTAAATATGTGAAGTGATTGAACTTTCAGCCTGCAGAATTGAAGCCTAATTATTTACTATTGTTAACATGGAAGAAGGACAATAAAGTTAATGCAATCTGCTTTGGTTTCACGGAGATAGAGGCCAAAGAGTGGAGATAGATCACCAAAATGCGACAAAGATGTGTTGAAAATTGAAATTGGTCACGAATTAGAAAGAAGATAGGTTGGAAATTGAAGTTGACTGAGAAAAGCAAAGCGACTTGAAGGAAACGAAGGGATGGATTTTGACTCTACCACCATAGAGAGAAGGGAAAACAATTTCCTGCTTTTTCCCTTCAATAAATCATATCAAATCTCGGAACGTTTCCAAGAGGATGGCTAAAGTGCAACAAATAACTTGAATGATAAAAACAAAACTTAAACTATCCTTCTCCAGCCATTTCTGGGAATTTACATCTCCCTTTGTTCTGTACTCAAAATGCAATACATTTTCTTTCACATGTTTAGTATTCATGGTGATTGCAAGCAGAAGACATCAAGGTCGATCACAGCCAAATATAAGTTTTACTTGAGCAAAATGAATATCGATGACCTGCCTAGCACAAATATATAAATATGCTCACCATGCATTGATCAAGAATGTTTGATAAAGAACCTCCTTAAGTGATCTTCGGTAGCATCATTTTTAGAGTTCTAAGGTGGGAAGAAATTTGGTGGATGGCCCAACTGAAGAGAAGCCTACCATCATAGTTTTCTTCCCTCCCGGAAGTATCATCAACAAATATCGCACGGTACTGGTTAACAACATCAAATAGATGCATCCGATGACAATTTACCATACCTTTGAGGTATTCATAAGCATTTCTCTGGTCCAAGTCATCAAGGATCCCAGAAAGCCATGCCTGACGGCACCTTAGAAACTGTTTTAAGGGGCAAAATTGGTCAAATATGGGTTAAAAAAATAAATTAGAAGAACCAAATGAAATAAATGAAGACCAAAAAGCAAACCTGAATGTTTGACCTATGTCTTTGGAGAAGCTGAGAAAGAAGAGATTGGGTGGTCTGCCGAACTTCTGCAGCAAGGGCTTGAATGACTGGTAACCTTCAGGGGGATTGTGTTCCACCGTTCTAATGGTGTTTTGGCTACAGTGGCAGATGACTTAGTCATCCGTCTATTTGATGTTATTGCACAGAGGTTGGTTCCTAAATTTGAGGGTCATTCTGACCGTATTACTGACATGTGCTTTAGTGAGATGGGAAATGGCTTTTGACATCCAGTATGGATGGGACTCTCAGAATCTGGGATGTAATTTTAGAAGTGATCATAGTGCTCCTCCTCTATGTATCAAGTTCTATGCAAATGGGCGCCACATCTTATCTGCTGGTCAAGATCGAGCCTTCTGTCTCTTTTCTGTTGTTCAAGATCAACAAAGTAGAGACCTTTCCCAGCGACATGTTTCTAAAAGAGCGAAGAAGCTTAAGTTGAAAAAGGAGGAGATAAAATTGAAGCCTGTTATTGCATTCGATGTTGCTGAAATTAGGGAACGTGATTGGTGCAATGTGGTTACATGCCATATGGACACCCCGCGTGCTTATGTATGGAGGCTTCAAAATTTTGTTCTTGGCGAGCATATTTTAACTCCATGCCCTGAAAATCCAACTCCAGTCAAGGCTTGCGCTATTAGTGCCTGTGGAAACTTTGCTGTACTAGGGACGGCCGGCGGTTGGATTGAGCGGTTTAATCTTCAGTCAGGAATCAGCCGTGGCAATTATGTTGATGCGTTAGAAGGTGAAAGTGCTGCTCACAATGGGGAAGTAATTGGCATAGCTTGTGATGTGACAAACACCATCATGATAAGTGCTGGATACCATGGCGATGTAAAAGTTTGGGACTTCAAATGTCGCCAGTTAAAATATAAGTGGGAGGTTGGGTGTTCCTTAGTTAAGATTGTGTTCCACCGTTCTAATGGTCTTTTGGCTACAGTGGCAGATGACTTAGTTATCCGTCTATTTGATGTTATTGCACAGAGGTTGGTTCGTAAATTTGAGGGTCATACTGACCGTATTACTGACATGTGCTTTAGTGAGGATGGGAAATGGCTTTTGACATCCAGTATGGATGGGACTCTCAGAATCTGGGATGTAATTTTAGCTAGACAGATAGATGCAATACAAGTTGATCTGTCTATCACTGCATTATCTTTATCGCCTAATATGGATATCTTGGCCACATCGCATGTTGACCAAAATGGTGTCTATCTGTGGGTCAATCAAGCAATGTTCTCTGGAGCAGCCAGCTTTGCATCATATGGAAGTGGAAAAGAAATAGTCAATGTTAAGATGCCGTCTGCTGCTTCTGAAAAAGATGGTGACAAAAGTGATAACAGGACTATCTTTGAGCCATTGGAGTCCTCTGATACTTCTCAGTTTCTAAATTCCAGCCATCAAATTCCAGATCTAGTCACTCTTTCACTTTTGCCTAAGAGTCAATGGCAGAGCTTGATCAACCTGGACATAATAAAAGCCCGCAACAAACCTATCGAGCCTCCAAAGAAACCTGAAAAGGCACCTTTTTTCTTGCCTTCAATTCCATCTCTGTCCGGTGAGATATTATTTAAACCAAGTGAAGGTACTAATGAGGAGAGTAATGCACAAAATACCAGATTGGAAGAGAGCAGTAAGAAAACGGATCTTCCAGTATCCAAATTCTTGCAAATTCTCAAGTCATGTGCGGAGAAAGAGAATTGTAAGCTCCTCTCCTTCTCTTAATGTGTATCTACTTTCGTTATTGGACAGGCTCTAGGTATGACACATGTATTGCCTTTTGCAGTTGCACCATTCACTAATCATATCAAAAGCTTGTCTCCTTCAATATTGGATATGGAGCTGCGAATGCTTCAGATAATAGATGACGATGACGAGCAGGAGCCTGAGAAGAGACAAGAATTGCATTTTATTGAACTGCTACTTGATTACTTTATACACGAGATTTCATGCAGAAGCAATTTCGAATATATACAGGCTCTGATTAGATTGTTTTTGAAGGTAAATTTCTGCATTCACAAGCTCTCTAGTATATTTTCTCTGTTCGACATTGATGAGAGAGATAATCAAGTTTAGGTTCAAAGAAAGTTCTGAGGCTCCATTTCTGATAGTCCTGCTTAAAATTTCTCTATGATGTCTGTTTGAATAATACCATTTAACATCTCTTTTAATTTGTGCTGGACAGATTCATGGTGAAACAGTCCGACGTCAGTCAAAACTGCAGGAGAAGGCAAGAAAGCTTTTAGAAGTTCAATCTGCAGTTTGGCAAAAAATAGATAAATTGTTCCAAAATACCAGATGCATGATCACGTTTCTTAGCAACTCCCAGCTTTGATTAATTTCAACGTGACATCCCTTAGCTGTTGTAATGTAATTGCAATTTTGTTTTTTTTTTCTTCTTTTTCTTATAGGTATATTTTATTAAAACAATTTCACTTTAATCCTATTTTTACAAGCGTAATTGCAATTTTGTTTTCTTGGTGTTCAGTTTACTACTTTTGAATTTATTAA
This sequence comes from Solanum stenotomum, assembly GCF_019186545.1. Lineage (NCBI taxonomy): Eukaryota > Viridiplantae > Streptophyta > Magnoliopsida > Solanales > Solanaceae > Solanum > Solanum stenotomum. The sequence goes on from NW_026026484.1 coordinate 42,980, forward strand.
CATAGAGTATTGTAGATGTAAATATGTCAAACTATTGGTAAGACAACAAAATATGTGCCCAAGTGTTGAAAGAAATGTAAAAACACTCATCCTTGTGGTGAATGACAGTTGTTTATGCGATGAGCAGTTAGAAGAAACTTAAGGATTGTTTGGTGTGAAGGATAAAAATAAATAGTGATGGGATAAATTTTTTGTGTCTTGTTTGGGACAACTAATCCCACCATAGTGATGGGATAAGTTATCCTATGAAAACTAATTCTGGGATGACTTGTTCCCAACCAAACGGTCCGCTATACATTCCTATTAAAGAAGGGTATGACTAACATTTCTTATTTTCTTCTCTATGATGCAAAATTCAACTAATGAATAAGCTTGAGATTTAAAGGAAAACAGGAAACTAGGAATTAAATGAAAGAGCAAGAAGAATAATAATACATACCTGTGGTTTCTTATTTCTTAGAAGTGCAGCTTTTTAGTTGTGCCCTTTACACGTAATTTTGTTACTAGTTTTTATATCTTTTTTTTTTCTTACATACCATTTACATATTAGGATGTGTTCCTATGAAATACATATTGATTTCAAACAAACAACGTGAGAATATCAAGTTGCAAAAACATCAACATCATAATTTTTTCTTCCCAGTAGAAACAAGACTTGACCTTCCAAGTTACTCTATTGCAGCCATACAAGTTTCATAAACCACAAGGATCCATGTCTAATACAGTTTGGTTCTTACTTGGATCTTCAAGTCAGAAAATTCCAATAAGAGTAAATCTAACAATCATCCCCCTTTTTAACAATAATCCAACCAGTTAGTAGATTTTCGTTTGAGCTTGGCATCGTGAAATGCCAGAAGAACTTGTGAAGAAGTTCTAGGAATATTCAATACTTTCTTCAATGCCTCTTCTGATTTCAGAGCATAACCGGCCCAAACAATCGTAAGTTTTTCCAATACCCGTGCATTCTTCAGAAAAAACCTTAGTAGTTCTATCTCGTTTTCTTCATCTTTGAAACCAATCAACTGAATCGACTTTAGATGAGAGTCCAAGCACACAATGCTTTCTTCAGGATCATGCATCTGCCAACAATGACGGATCTAAGATTTTCATTAAGGAAGTTTAAAAAATAAAAATGTTGTTTTTGAGATCTGAAACTTGCAACCCCAAGGTAACTTTTGAACTCCCTAAATCACTGAGTCAATCTGTAGGCTTGTGTTTAGGGGACTCAAAATCTATATATATATACATAAGAAGTAAAGAATTACCTTATATGTACAGTGTAATTTTTTACCAAGGGGGGTCGGGTGGAAAACCTCATGCCCCCGGCCTTGATCTTCTCGTGCCGGCCAAAAGTCACACCATTCATAATACATTAGAGAATTCTCTCTCCATTCTCCATCCTAGCAGACAGTTGAGAGTCAGAAGAGAAACCAATTTCTCGAGTACACTAAACACTTATAATGAAACAACAATAAATCAGAATAAGCAAACAATCCAACACAAGTAACAATTTTATCCATTACAAGTGAAAATGCCAAACATGATTCACTTTCAAGTGTCACTGATTCATCAAAAATCCCAGTGATCTGTTCGTATTGCAGAATGCAAAGTATGATACGTACAATTCAAACCAAGCCATCCATCCAATCAACATGTTATTCATCTCAGGCTTTCATCACATCACTTCACAGTTCAATTCTATTTCTACCATTAAGTTCCATACACCAAACATGATTAAATTCAATGGCATGAGTATGCAGGTGATGCTTTCCAACTTCCAAAGTGAATTGTATTAGGTTAAAACTGATGAACAGTCAGATCCTCTCTGACTTTCATTGTGACATGTTTCAACATTTTGGAGAGTTGAATCTTGGATATAGGTTTATAGTTTAGCATTATTACAAAAAAATTCTCAACTTTAGTAAGCCCAGTTTTCAAGCGTAATTTCACCAACTTCTGATTTTGAAAGAATCTTTTCATGCAAATCAACTTTGAAAAGTTACAAGTTGCCTTTCGACCAACTACCATATAAAAAAAATGTAATTTGTACACAAAATTCTTTAAAAAAGATGAAGAGCTTTACCTCATCGCACCACAATTTTAGAACCTCCAGATTAGGCGAATACTTGAGCAATTGTATCATAACTTGCATATGATCTTCATCAACACCCAATTTCAGTTTTAAGGACTTCAGTTTATTAAAGCATATGGGAGAGAGTCTTACTTGGCGAATCTCTTCATACAGACCCTAGAACAACATAAGAAGAAACAAAAATTGAGAAAAATTAGACAATGTTTTTACACTTGTATGCTTATTCCAAAGAAAACTTTACCTTAAGGGAAACCTTGCATAGTTTCAGAACTGATATAGAAGGGACTTCCTTGATCATCTTATGCACAAGAATTCCAGTTTTCTCAAATGAGAAACCAAAATCATCACATTTTACATCATTATCCTGAAAATTGATGTCAACATATTCTATTGAAAAGAGATTCTTGATTACTATATCCTTTGGAATCTCACATTTACATTTTAAGAATTTGAGAGCCGGACAAGAAATTTTGATTTCACAATTGTCATAATAATCGCCATGAAGAAAAGTGATGTATAAAAGAGATGCCGAATCAATATACAGCAACTTCATACGTTTTAAATTGCAATCAACTAATTCCAAATTTTCAAGGAGTTGACATTTTGAGAACAAGCAATTTGTCAAATGTTCATCTGATAACTTGACACTGCAAAGATGAAGAAATTTCAGCTGACGAAATCCGTCAAAATGATTAGGCAGTTTAAGTACATCATCACACAAGTTTAGTTTCAAAACTTGCAAAGATTCACAAGTTACAAGACAATGCGGTAACACAAATGGCTCACGATGCCAAAACCACAACACAAGTTGTTGAACATTTCTTTTTGTTGTTGCATGAATCAACCGCAACATATATGTGCTTTCAAGCATATCGCTACATGAGAGGGTATAGCGGACAAGGTTAATCGTGTTTTGGGAAATTAAGAAGGTATACATAAATTCTTTGAATTTCTCTAAATTTGAGTAAAGAAGTGAAGTACAGGAACTACTATCAAAGCGGAAGTAGGGGATGATAGTGCATATGTATTTCCATCTTTTGGACAATACAGACATATGAATCACATCGAAAATACAGAGATTTGAAAGGATGTTGTGAAGTATATCAACGGGCAATGAACTTATCCTATCAATCTCATTCATTGTTGATGTTTCCATTCTAATCTTCCGATTTCGATGCACAAAAGGGGATCCAAAAACCAAAACTGTCTATGGGCAGAATGCAGATGCAGAGAGAGAGGAGAACGGCAGATAGGGTTTTCCTGTTTATGCAATGAGAAATGACCAAAATGGTACTTAATGTATCTGTAATATTTTATTTTGGTCCTTAATTTCTTTTATTTGATTGAAATAGTCCTTAATGTATATCAAAGTGTTATTTTGAGGAAAATGTTAGGCGAAATGGTCTGATAGACCTTTATACTTGTTGAGTTTGTGTTATGGACCCTTATACTTAACAATCTTTAAATTCAATCAAAAACAAGATTTTTAAACCCCTCATACCATGTGTGTAATTTACTCGCCCATAAATAGATGACATGTCAAATTCATGTCAGATAAATTTCTACCTTAGCTTATGCATGCAGGTAAAAATTGAAATTGGCCACGAAATGAGAAAGAAGATAGGATGGAAATTGAAGTTGACTGAGAAAAGCAAAGCGACTAAAAGGAAACGAAGGAATGGATTTCGACTTTACACTTATAGGTTTAAGACTAGCTTTTGAGTTATATGGATCTTCTGATTAGCTCAACAGACAAGTGTACCTAAGGGTAAATATGTTTCTTACTTTTAATGCTCCACTAGCCACCTTCCTACCCACCATAGAGAGAAGGGAAAATAATTTTCTGCTTTTTTCCCTTCCATAAATCATATCAAAATCTTGGAACGTTTCCAGCAGGATGGCTAAAGTGCAACAAATAATTTGAATGATACGAACAAAACTTAAACTATGTTTCTCCAGCCATTTCTAGGAATTTACATCTTCCTTTGTTCTGTACTCAAAATGCAATACATTTTCTTTCACACGTTTAGTATTCATGGTGATTGCAAGCAGAAGATTGCAGAAGACATCAAGGTCGATCACAGCCAAATATAAGTTTTACTTGAGCAAAATGAATATTGATGACCTGCCTAGCACAAATATATAAATATGCTCACTATGCATTGATCAAGAATGTTTGATAAAGAACCTCCTTAAGTGATCTTCGGTAGCATCATTTTTAGAGTTCTAAGGTGGGAAGAAATTTGGTGGATGGCCCAACTGAAGAGAAGCCTACCATCATAGTTTTCTTCCCTCCCGGAAGTATCATCAACAAATATCGCACGGTACTAGTTAACAACATCAAAGAGATGAATCTTTTGAGGTATTCATAAGCATTTCTCGGGTCCAAGTCACCAAGGATCCCAGAAAGTCATGCCTGACAGCACCTTAGAAAGTGTTGAAGGGGCAAAATTGGTCAAATATGGGTTAAAGAAATAAATTAGAAGAATCAACTGAAATAAATGAAGACCAAAAAGTAAATTGTTGGCTAAAACCAGTTGTTGTTAAAATATATCAATCTCACATGTAACCGCATCTCATACTTATTGAACACCCCTATACGATGCAAGTATCCAATGATATGCAGGTATTCTGGCAACTGCAGCAATAAATTGTAAACAGTTAAGTTTTAAGCTTCATAATTTATGGAGAACTTCCATAAAAAGTATGCTCCAACAGCAAAACTGTTACAAAATCAAATAATCTATGCCAGAAATCACCTCAATGTTTGACCTAAGTCTTTGGAGAAGCTGAGAAAGAAGAGATTGAGTGGTCTGCCGAACTTCTGCAGCAAGGGCTTGAATGACTGGTAACCTTCAGGGGGAGACGAAAAAGAAACAAAAGTACCTTAGTAAGTTTTCATCAAATTCAATTATATCAGTTCCTACAGAAAAACAAAGAAACGACACAGGACTCACTTGGGGTGCATTGCTGAAAGCTTGGAAACAAATGCTTCTAAATCAAGAGCTTCATCATAGTTTCCATTCCTCACACATCTGCAAAATTAAGAGATCACTCAAGTATAGCACCACCAAAGCACAAATGCTAAAAGATATGAGTTCATTCACTAATATGAAATTTATTAAAAATGTTCTGAGTCTCCCTTTTCGTGTGAATCATCCTATATGATAAATGTTAGGTCTCTAACTTAGATCTCACCTTGCTAGCTTATGGTAATCCACTGTATTTTGTTACTAGACTCTAGGCACGCGTGCTGCACGTTATCCCATATGAAAATCAATTTTTTTAAAAAAACATATAATAAACTATTGGAAGGACATGCATGTTTGTTACAAGTGTTTCTCATATGTTCAATCTATTGTCCAGTAGATAAGCCTCAAAATAGGCATGGTCAAATTAAGCTTAGCCGTCTATAAGCAATTAAGTGTACTTACCGTCATCAACAACTAAAAAATACATAAAATTATTAGATATCAAGATTTGTAAAATATTCCAGGAAAAGCACCGCAAGTTGAAGAATTAAAAAGGGCATATCACATATGTGACGTTACTTAAAGTCTTTTTGAGCTTCTTGTATTCTCAATGTGTGTTCCGTTACAAATACAACTACTGCTTTATATACTTTCAGATATACACATACACTTACATTTATAGGCCTACAACTACTAACTATCACTGCTAGAGAAGACTTGGAGCTGCTACATTTGTTTACATTTTACTACAGCAACTACCTATATATTCCTTTGATAAAAAGTAAGTACCTATATCTATCAAGAAAAATAGAACAAAAAGATAATGTAATATATTTGCTAGCAAACAACTGCAATTTCAATATATTAAAAGTATAAAATTTATAAAGCATAGTTTCTTTTCTATAGAAATTATCATAGCAATTAACTATCATGTTTAGTTTTACGGAACACTTCTAATATGTGATTATAAAAATAGTTTCAGCTGCAATGGTTAGGTTCAAAGAGAGTTGATCATCATTAGGCATCAAATCACATATGTATAATACTCATTTCTTTACGTGTGATTATACCGTTCAAACTATTTCTTTCACCTATTAAAAAAATTAGAAGATTATCATTCAAATGAAGTTAGCAAATCAAACGGAAAAATTTAGACTTAATAAGAACGGACCTGAAAATTAGAAGACATTTTTCTACCCACTTAAGAACGGAAGCATATGCTGAATGACTAACATTAGATATGTTTTTATAGTGTAGTCTTGAAGATTTGATGATAAAAACTTTTTCATATTCCTCAATTACTTAATTTGATTCCTTTCAACTTCTCATAATTAGCAAAAATACGTGGCAACTTCTATATTAATTGAAAACTTTAGTGTTCACCCATTACCATCAAAAGAAAAAAAACACATATTTAAGGAGAATTAATCTTTAAAAAAGAATATAATATTCAACTGTTTCAACACATAATAATTGAGTAGGACTTTGGAACTTCTCATTTTAATCCTTTATTAAGTAATTCAAATATTACTACTATATTAGATATTTAATTTTTGTTTAGATTAATTAATTTATTACATTTTAATTTAGTGTAGGGCAAAATGATAATTCCACTTTACACTTTGGAGCTTCCCACTTTAAATAATATATGGTAGGAGGTAAGGTCAATGTCCCCCTCCTATGTATTTCTACGTTATTATTAAAAAGATTAAAAAATAAACTTGACTACTTGCATGGCTATGCAATGCAAGACAATCCAGGCTGAATCTCCAGATATGACAAGAATGATGGCTCTCAGAACAACACAACATTGTTCATCACCCACCATATTAGAAAACTTGGATCTTTTTATATGCCAAACCCCACACCCCAACCCCTCTACCTAGAACAAAACACTACAGCTCTTCCCACGTTACTCTCTTTGGTGACTCGTACCACTAATCTCATGGCTCATGGTTTGAGGGAAAAAGGCCTTTTCCAGCTAGACTAAGATACCTTGTCTTTTGGGAGTAAGAAACCTAAAGATACACAACAACAACTTACTTACCAAATGGTTGTGGAGATACAATTTGGAAGATCAAGCTCTATGGAAGGAACTCATTTAACACAAGTACGATTAGGAAGGTCAATGGTGCTCAGAGGAAGCGACAGAAACATATGGTGTGTGAGTATGGAGGATATAAGGAACAGATGACTGACTTTCAGAGACAATGTAAGGATAAAGGTTGGCCGAGTAACTAAAGCTTTGTTTTGGAAGGAAGATTGGACTGGTCAAGGGTCCTTGGAAAATTTATTCCCTGGGCTGATTTCCATTTGCTTGAATTCTTATAGCAAACTACAAGAGGTTTGGTCTCCACAAGGATGGAATTTGCTCTTTAGGAGATTTTTTAATGATTGGGAAATATAGTGGGTATCCGATATGCTAGCTTTGATAGGAGATTTTTCGGCACAAATCTGAAAATAGATAAATTGCTATGGAGGCATCATACTAATGGTCAATTCTCTGTGAACAGAATGTATAAAAGGGATCTAGCCACAACTACAGGGAAGAAATCAGGGCCATGAAATGCTATATGGAAGAGTGTTGCCCCTACTAAGGTGAAGTGTTTCACCTGGTTGATAACTGGGAGAGCTTGACTGACACAAGATAAACTTCAAAAGAGGGGAAGAATTATTGCTTCAAGTTTTATCTCTGTAAAGAGGCTCTAGAAACCAACAATCATATGTTCCTCCACTGCAAAGTAACAACACAAGTATGAGCTCTATTCACCAATTTAGCTAGCCTAAATTGAATTATGCCAGAACATACATCAGACCTAGGGGTGTACAAAACCGAACCGAGAACCGAACCAAACCGCAAACCGAGTCAACCCGAAAAAAAAACCCGACTAGTGGTTTGGTTTGACTTGGTTTGGTTTTGAAAAAAAAA
>NW_026026484.1:52822-54898 GCF_019186545.1 Solanum stenotomum
AACGAGTTGGTGTGTGGGGGTATGAACCAACCAACACTAAGGATCATAAAATCCCTCAATATACAATAGATTTCAGCTCAAGAACACAACCAAATCATGTCCCACAACCAACAATAACTTCCACAACACAACTAACAACATCAACAACAACTAACAACTTCAACAACTTCAACAACAAATCCAATCTTTTCTCAAATCATAAAATGAGTTTGGTGTGTGGGGGAAAGGATCAACCCACACTAAAGAACTCACATACCTAATTAGGGATCACCCCCGACGAAAATCCACGACGATCCTTAGCTTCTTCTTCTCTTTCTCCTCTTCTTTTCCTCTTCTTTCTCTCTTATCTTCCAAGCCCTAACTCTCACTTTTTAAAATGGGACAAAAATGATCCAAACATCAGTCTAACATCTCAATATAACCCAAAGAAAAGATTAGGGAAAAGACCAAAATACCCTTAAAATTTTCGGACTAAACAAACTGCCCTGTGCGACTGTGCCAATAGCCCAACTTCCAAAGGGCATAACTCACTCATACGAACTCGGAATCAAGCAAACTCGGCGGCGTTGGAAAGATCATTCTAAGGGCTTTCCAGACATACCTAGAAATTTGCCTAAATCATTTTGAGCTAGGAGTTACGACTGCTCAAATTTTACCAAAAACTCTTTTTTTTTTCCATACTTAGCCAAATTTTCTAGATTCTTTCCAAAATGACTATTTCCAATTCAACTCTTCTTGTAACTCAATGTGATACACCTAGGGACCTTAACTTAACACTCAAGAAATTTTTATTCCTCGGTAAAATCTCACTCCACATGAAGGATGGCTCGAGTCTTAGTTCGAAAAATTCTCTGGGGTGTTACATTGGCCTTGAATGGGCAAAAATTGTGAATTTGTATTCATGTTGATTATGGGCTTATGCTTAGATTAAATTGTATAGTTGAATACCATGATTACCTATGCTTTCTATTGTGAATTGTTTGGTCATGAGAATGGTGAAGGTGGCTTGGAAAGGATGGTAAGTTGACCTACTTTATGAATAAGGTTGAATTAGTAGGGAATTGAGTAATGTTGGTTATGGCTTTGGAGAATGGTAAGATGGCTTAATCTCTTAGTATTGATATAATTGTTATTGATTGGTTTGATCCACCTTTGGTGGAGGTGATTATTTGTTGTATTATTGTGAATTGAGGCCATGAAGGGCATTATATGAATGTTATTATATTGTTGTATTATTATACACAGATGAGGCTATATGTAAAGTCCTATATGAAGTTATATGTAAAGTTTTATGTGAAGCTATATGTGAAAGTATGATGTGAATGAGTTTTATGTGATCTTGTGATGATCCTATGTAAAAGTGGATAGCATTGTGAGTTAAAGTATGACTTCTCATGATGTATATATGAAATGATGTTGGATTATGAAGTATCCTTAAATGAAAATGTTGTGACTTGGTTGGTAGACTAAAGTGTCCCTCCTTGTTACTTAAAGTCTTGAATGCATGAATGTGTGAAGTGGGCTAGAACTAAGAAATTGTGCCCTTTCTATAAATGCTAAAAGAGAAATTCTAGACCAAGACTTGAATCGGCAGAACTAAGAAATGGTACCCTTTCATAAGTCTAGCTTTCCTAAGTAAATGTATAACCTTGAAGGATGGGCCTTAGGGCGAAGTTCCCTTATTGAGTGAGATGATAGACTTAGAGATGGATGGAGCCGGAACGGCATGATAATCCTTATCTAAGAAAGTCAAATGAGCTATCCTTATGAACCTTGATTGGCCATGACTAAGAAATGGGGCCTTTCTTGGGAAGAGGTACTATGAGTTGGTTGAACTAGAAAAGGAATCCTCTCTAAGTACATATGTGATTGAATACTCTATGGGAAATAAGGCTAGCACCGAGTGGATGTGGTTAGGAAGGTGGCCTAGTTGAGTATGAGATTAGGCACAATGAACTTCCTTGGACATCTCCTAAACCATGTGCCTACATGGGTTGCTTACTAGTTCTACCTTTGGCAAGTAGAACAACCTCTACGGAGTAGGATAGACTCCGGATTCCATGCCTAGCTAGTATG
>NW_026026484.1:55392-85023 GCF_019186545.1 Solanum stenotomum
TCCATACTTAGTACTTAATTGTGCTAACCCCTTTTTTTCCCTTTTTGGACTAAAGTGTAGGGATTTGGAGATGATGACATGTCATGGCTATTTGATAGGTTTCTAAGTGTTGAAGATGAAGACTTGGTGAGTCCTCATATATTCGAGGACAATACCCAATATGTTCTTTTATGTCTTTTTAGTATTGTTTAAGTTGTGTATGGGATTAGTCCCGAATTTTGTACTCTAAAGTATTAGATGGTTTTGAGGCATCATGTATAAAGTCTAGAAAGTTTTTCGCTTGCTGTATTTTTTTTAAAAAAATGTGTTCTTGGTAAAGAAAGTTTTTAATTCCTTATGGTTTTAGTGTCTATGCGATGAATGAACGCTAAGAGGCTTGTATTAGACCTCTTCGAGGTCGAGTACGCCTGTTACGACTAGGGGGTGCTCCCGGGTCGTGACACAAGCTCTATGGAAGGAACTCATTTAACACAAGTACGGTCAGGAAGGTCAATGGTGCTCAGAGGAAGTGACAGAAACATATGGTGTGGGGGTATGGAGGACTATAAGGAACATATGGCAGACTTTCAGAGACAATGTAAGGATAAAGGTTGGCCGAGGAAATAAGGCTTTGTTTTGGAAGGAAGATTGGACTGGTCAAGGATCCTTGGAAAATTTATTTCCTGGGCTGTTTTCCATTTGCTTGAATCCTGATAGCAAAATACAAGAGGCTTGGTCTCCACAAGGATGGAATTTGCTCTTTCCGAGATTACTTAATGATTGGGAAATATAGTGGGTATCCAATATGCTAGCTTTAATAGGAGATTTTTTGGCACAAATCTGGAAACAGATAAATTGCTATGGAGGCATCATACTGATGGTCAATTCTCTATGAACAAAATGTATAAAAGGGATCTAGCCACAACTGCAGGGAATAAATCAGGGCCATGGAGTGCTATATGGAAGAGTGTAGCCCCTACTAAGGTGAAGTGTTTCACTTGGTTGATAACTAATAGAGCTTGACTGACACATGATAAACTTCAAAAGAGGGGAAAAATTATTGCCTCAAGTTTTATCTTTGTAAAGAGGCTCTAGAAACCAACAATCATCTGTTCCTCCACTGCAAAGTAACAACAGAAGTATGAGCTCTATTCACCAATTTAGCTAGCCTAAATTGAATTATGCCAGAACATACATCAGACCTACTAAGTTGTTGGGTCAGAAGGGGAGATAGTAAGAGCCAAAGGAGGTGGTGGAGAACAATACCTGCTTGTATCTGGAGGATCATTTGGAAGGAGAGAAACAAAGAATTTTTGTAAGGAAAGAATGCACTATAGAGAAGATTAAGTGGAAAGTAATTACCACTTTAGGTTTTTGGTGTAAAGAAATGAACATAGAAGAAGAAATTCAACTAGTGGATTTCATAGGAGCTTTGTAAGTAGTCCTGTTTTTTTTTTTTGTTGTTGTTGCTATTTTTATGTAGCTAACACTTTTGGAGGTGGCCAACATAGCCCTTAATGCTGAGGAATGATATAGAATTCTGAAAAAATAAAGTAAATACACTGTGAGAAAGGTAAGCCAAATAACATATAAAACTAAATGTGTTCAAATTTGTAAATTAAAAAAAATCAAATTTAACTAATAAAACTATAAGGTATTATGATAGAGTTTCATAACAATAATTAGTTCTGAAAGACCAGGCCAAATAATGGCACACGTGAGACGTTTCTACTAAAAATAAAACAATCACAATTTGGACAAGGAAAATAATTTGGAGTCAAATCTGGAGTTTTAGGTAGAAGGAAGAGAATCACCTATTTTGGGTCTCATAATCTTTTGTAACATAAGTAATGATGATTTTCAACAACTTTATCTAATTTGAAATATTCTCTATCTTGATTTTCTTTGATTTGTTATTTGTTAGTTATATTATGTTAAGTTAAATGAAGAAAAATAAATGAATCAACCCATATCAAACTAAACTAAAAATCATATTTGTATGTTATAGCTATAGTTTGCATAATTGTGCTCCATAACAAATTTTATGTTTGCTATGACTATTAATCTATAGATTTCGGTATACTTATACATAAGAATCAATTGTATAAGTATATATTTGGAATATGTATACAAATAAGAAACTAACTTTATATATGCTTTTTTTGTTGTGATTTTCAGTCGTATATGTATATGTGTATTATATGTATCAAACATAAATATGTATATGTATATGTATATGTAGCTGTATTTTTGTATACAGATAAATTTGTATACAAATCTCGCTCATGTTTTATACAAACACGAATTATACATTGTATTTTGTATAATTTAGGTTGTATAAAGCGAGAAAGAGATTGGACAGGGGAAGATTTGTATTGTATAATTATAAGTAAATAGGACGAAGAGATATGTATTTGTATTTGTATATACAATTTTCTCTCGTTTTCTACAAACACAAATGCAATTTATAAATTTGTGTTTGTATAAAGTGAGAGAGACAAATGACAAAGTACTTACTACGAATTAGAATTAAATAAAACTGTGATTATAACATATAATTTGAAGTAATAATTTGTTATTTTATATAATTTTTTCCCATTATCTAATAGGTCTAATTTGTTCCCTGAATTAGTTAGATGAGGAAAAGGCCAAAGAAATAATTAAGGGAAAATTGTGCATAATGGCAAACTATTAATTTAAAATAAATAATATAGCTATTGTTTCATTTATTTCCTTTGAGTAACTACAGTTTCACATATCTCGCTACTACTGACGGGTCCCACGATTTGTATAGGTAAATAAAAAAAAACGGAAGTTATTCCTTTTATACAATTCACTTCATCTCCTTCCTCTCTCCCATACCCTTCAATTTCTTCTAAATTATCTCCACAAATTAGTTTGAATTTCAAATCTTCACCACTACGCTCTCAATCACAACTTCAAAAATTTCAGGTACCGCCAAAACCTGTCTAAATCGGTTTTTTTTTTCAATTTTTCAGATCCAAGTTTGAAAATGACCCAATTAGAATGGATGAAATTATCACAAAGTCAAATACAAAAGGCGAATCTAGTTCAACATAGAAGAGGAAAGCAAAAGCAATTGATTCTACCAGTGATCAGTCAAAATCATCTGAAGACATTGTCGCTGGCTTAGTGGACCAGATGGATCTGAAGAAGTTAATGTATATGTATAAACAATACTTATTTTGTTCTATTTTATGATTGTATAATAAGCCCTTTTGTATATATGTAGTAATACTTTCTCAGATTTATTATGTTTATTTGTTTGTTTTTACAGATTTGTATAATTTTTTGATTATTTGTTATATACACCATTATCATGCATATGAATTTCCTTCATACAATTATTTGTTGTATAAAAATTAATTGTATGGAGTCACCAAAACTTGATCGATGTGATTTACCCAGTTACAATGGAGTCACTACTGATGAAGAAGTCGTAGAAGGAAAGAGATCTTTTTGCGTGAGTTTAGCAATTGTCATCCTTTTTTTGTAATGCTCTACTTCTCAATCCATTTGATTGAAAATCAGATTCCACAAGACTCGAACTTATCGCTTTATTATCAAAGATGATATGGGGGCTATCAGCAGAAATGGATCGAAAGGCTTTCAAATTTCCACCGACGAAAAAGTAAAAACATTGGTCTTGGGTTTTACTATTTTTCTCTTGATTTCTGTTTTTATAGGTCTGAAGCCTCAAACGCAGTGGAATTAAGGTAAAAATTTGACTCTCAATCTTTGAATATATCTTTAAATTACAGAAGCTAAATCTTAAATAACACATCATCTATGAAACAAAATGAAAAATATTTTCATGAACATGTTTATATTTTTAGTTTCATTTAATACCATATCTTAATATTATCATGGCTACTGTTTTATGTTGAGTAGGTGTTCATGATGTTTTTAAAATACTAGTAAGTAAATAGCCCATTTTCTCAATACTATGTTTGTTTCAGGATATCGATCTATCAAATGTTGTTTGTTCATTCAAATTCCTGACATGCCCTTTTATATTTTTAAATAGTAGTAAGGAGTAAATTTCTTTCTTAAATATAATTATCATTCTTTTGAATCCACATGCATTATTTATGACCTTAGTCTGTTCATTATGACCTTAGCTATAATGTTAGTAACACACTTTAATTAAAAGTGTATGAAGTTATGTATCAGTTTTCCAACTTCTTACTTGTTGTGGAAAATTTTAAATATTTCTTAGTTGTACTAGTCATGTAAGTTTTATTTTTAGTTTTAGTTGCCTAAATCCTAGAGTAAATATTCTAAGGAATTTTAGCATGTTTAATTGGTATTGTTCATACTTGTTCCTTTCGATATCATTTCAAATGATAAATGAATTTTCTACCCACTAATCCTTTTCCCTCTTTTCTGGTCTTTGTATGAACGTCAATGAATTTCCTCGGTGCCACCATCCATTAGACCTGGAACACACATTACTCATTTACCCTCAAAACTTTCATATATTAGATTAAAGTTCTAGTATTTGGAGACCCAAGATTATTTATTTATTTATTTTGTATTGACTATTTTATGTTTTGATTTACTTTTGATATTCTAATATTTATTTCACCATTTACGATTATGAACAGTAAGACTAGTGATAAAATAATGACCACCCTTGTCAAATGAAGTTCTAAAATGTAAATGACGCTTTTCAATTGTAAATGACTCCAATTCTTTACCTCTATCTCAAATAACTTTTACTTATTTTGAAAGGTATGAGAAGAAGTAGATTTCAATTTCTAATTTTTTATGTAGTTGGTGATCAATTTTGCCCATTATTTAAACTCAAATTTGTTTCTCATACGTTCATTTTCATAAATACTAAATGATTAATTAGTTATCAAATCCGTCACTATTTTTAGCTTAATGTATTAACTTTAGTTCGGACAGTAAATTATTTTCCATTGATCTTAAAGAATGCCTTACTCCTTTTTTATAAAATTAATTGAATTTTTATCTTAGAATCTCGAATTGGTTAGATAGACTTTTAAAACAGAGTCAATAATCTTTATAAAAAAAATAGATTCAATAGTAGAAAATTTAGATGCTCTAACTCACCTTTGTAATAGTTAGGTGATGGCTTTTTAAATTACGTTATTTATTTTAGGAATCTCATATATGTTGTATTCAAATTTGACCTTGGTTAAATGGGGTAACAATATAGAATTAAATAGTCATTTACTTATATTTATATCTTTCTTTATTGAATTAGATAGGAAGCAAAGCTAAATTAATTAAAATTTTACCCTATATAAGTGGTTACTTACAATTATAACTATCTATTTTAATATTTAGGGTGAAAGGAATAGACGTTCTGAGGTTAATTATGATAGTTGCCGGCTTATATAAGTTGTTACTTAATTATGATATATCTAATAGGGGTAAATAATTTATGAAATTAGATTACATTTCTTGTCATATTTCGGTCATTTCTTGTTGGAGAAAACCGTTGTATGCTTCTATAAATTGAGAATTATTTCCTTGTACAATGATATATTAGGTCCATAATATGGTCCTCATTTAGTCTTCTCCCGATATTTTTTAATCAATAAATCAATTGATCAAATTGATTTATATATAAGTCTCTTTATATATATATATATATATAATTTCTCTTTGTTATCCATCCTTGTTAAAGGTTTCTTTGTTAGTTTTTAATATAATACTTTAAAATTATTTTTATGATATTGTTTTTATAATAGATATGTCATTGTTAAATTGTATTTACCATTCTATTGTTGTAGTAGACAATACATGCGGGAAAATATCAATTAGACTTAGGCCTTTAAAGGAAATATAACAAGTTCTTAAATTAGTTGGTTACTTGTGTCTCCAAACTTAATCTCATTAACATCCTTTCATTAAATTTTTACTATATCAATATTAACATTTATGAGTTTGCTTAGATAATTAGAAACTAGTTGAAAGTATAAATAGGCAAGCTATGATCATTGTGAAAATGTACACTCAACTAATTCATAGAATATTTGAGACATACCTTTTCTTCTGTTGGTCATATTTCACTTTCTAAAATAGTTATCGTTAACATGAATCATTCGTATCATAATTCAGTCTTTCTTTTACTACTTACTATGCTATATTTTGAAGGCATCCATTCACAATATGTTCTTATGCAACATGTGCTCCAATGGCCCCCGACATTTTGTCAGGAAAAAGTATGCAAACCAAACCTTTCAGAAAGGTTTTCAATACATGGCCTCTGGCCAGCGGATAGTTTAGGATCAATGCACTGCCAATGCTCCAATTCATCAACTGAAATAAATAATGTAAATGCTATGGTAAGTGTGTCTCTCAATTGCTGCATGTTTTATTTTTATTTTTGGTTATATACTTCTTATTTAAGGGTTGAGAAATACGTAGTCTTTTAAGTTATAATTTGTTATGATTTGGACAGATGCGACAAAATCCAAATTTAAATAACCAGCTCAAAATTATTTGGCCAAATCTGATAGCTGGGGTTAGTGATGTTCAATTTTGGCAATATGAATGGATTCAACACGGTTATTGTAATCAAAATATAATCCCCGTGATTCAGTACTTTCAAGCGGCCGTAAGAGTCTCCACGATGATGACAAATTTGATTGACTACATGGACGTACCAGGAGGAGTACATCCATCAAACCACACATCATATTCGGAGTCTCACATAAGACAATCTATTTTTAATCTGGTTGGACCCAATATTGATGTCTTTCTGTCGTGTATGATAAATAGCACTGGACACGTGCTTCTCAAAGAATTTTATCTTTGTTTGGATCGAAGTGTGACACATTTCATTACTTGTCCAGGACCAGTTAAAAGTAACCTTTGTGGGGTGAACAATATATTTCTTCCAACTTTTTAGCTTAGTATGTAGTTTGGTATTTGTTCGTGTTCTAAAATAAAAATACAACTATGATATGAATGTTATTACATAACTTTTTTAAAATATAATTATGATGAATTTCGTTGTTGGAAATTTACCTTTCTCTTTTATTATTATGGTCATTTAAATAAGAAAATTGACACAAATACATTAAGAACACCTGTGAAAGAAATAAAAGTTGCAACAACGTGAAAGAGAATCAACAGACTCAATTTTGATGAAGGAGTGTGATCCATTGTCTCTTTAATTTAAATAATACTAAAATAGTTGAAAGAGAATCCATTGCCTCTTTAGTTTCATGCCGAAGCAATTTTGAGTATAGTTTCGTCTTTTTTTCTGTTATTCAAGATCAACAAAGTAGAGAACTTTTCCAGCGACATGTTTTGTAAAATAGTGAAGAAGCTTAAGTTGAAAAAGGAGGAGATAAAATTGAAGATTTTGCTGAAATTAGGGAACGTGATTTTGTAAATATTGTTTCTTTTTTATTAGTAATAAAAGTGGCCTAATTGCCCGTTTGGATTATTATTTTTTTCTAAAAAAGCTTGGGTCAGTCTAAAGCATGTTAATTAGTTGAGTATTATTTGTCCATTTATGGTATATTTTTAATCAGGCTGCTCTTATTTTAGATAAACACTACAAGTAGAAACTCCTCTCCTTAAATTATTATCGACTCAAAAACTAATCTGCTCATTACCCAACATTATTGTAATTCCAAAATAAAATTAATACAAAATTTAGATGCTCTAACTCACCTTTGTAATAGTTAGGTGATGCCTTTTTAAATTACGTTATTTATTTTAGGAATCTCCAATATGCTATATTCAAATTTGACCTCGGTTAAATGGGGTAACAATATAGAATTAAATAGTCATTTACTTATATTTATATCTTTCTTTATTGAATTAGATAGGAAGCAAGGCTAAATTAATTAAAATTTTACCCTATATAAGTGGTTACTTACAATTATAACTATCTATTTTAATATTTAGGGTGAAAGGAATAGACGTTCTGAGGTTAATTATGATAGTTGCCGGCTTATATAAGTTGTTACTTAATTATGATATATCTAATAGGGGTAAATAATTTATGAAATTAGATTACATTTCTTGCCATATTTCGGTCATTTCTTGTTGGAGAAAACCGTTGTATGCTTCTATAAATTGAGAATTATTTCCTTGTACAATNATTAGTAATAAAAGTGGCCTAATTGCCCGTTTGGATTATTTATTTTTTCTAAAAAAGCTTGGGTCAGTCTAAAGCAATGTTAATTAAGTATTATTTGTCCATTTATGGTATACTTTTAATCAGGCTGCTCTTATTTTAGATAAACGCTACAAGTAGAAATTCCTCTCCTTAAATTATTATCGACTCAAAAACTAATCTGCTCATTACCCAACATTATTGTAATTCCAAAATAAAATTAATACAAAATTTAGATGCTCTAACTCACCTTTGTAATAGTTAGGTGATGGCTTTTTAAATTACGTTATTTATTTTCGGAATCTCCAATATGTTGTATTCAAATTTGACCTCGGTTAAATGGGGTAACAATATAGAATTAAATAGTCATTTACTTATATTTATATCTTTCTTTATTGAATTAGATAGGAAGCAAGGCCAAATTAATTAAAATTTTACCCAATTTAAGTGGTTACTTACAATTATAACTCGATCTATTTTAATATTTAGGGTGAAAGGAATAGACGTTCTGAGGTTAATTATGATAGTTGCCGGCTTATATAGGTTGTTACTTAATTATGATATATCTAATAGGAGTACATAATTTATGAAATTAGATTACATTTCTTGCCATATTTCGGTCATTCCTTGTTGGAGAAAACCGTTGTATGCTTCTATAAATTGAGAATTATTTCCTTGTACAATAATATATTAGGTCCATAATATGGTCCTCATTTAGTCTTCTCCCGATATTTTTTATCAATAAATTCCAGATCTAGTCACTTTTGCCTAAGAGTCAATGGCAGAGCTTGATCAAACTGGACATAAAGAAATCTGAAAAGACACCTTTTTTCTTGCCTTTAATTCCATCTCTGTCCGGTGAGATATTATTTAAACCAACTAATGCACAAAATACCAGATTGGAAGAGAGTAGTAAGAAAACCGATCTTCCAGTATGCAAATTCTCAAGTCCTATATCTAATTTCGTTATTGGACAGACTCTATGTATGACACATTTATTGCCTTTTGCAGTTGCACCAGTCACTAATTATATCAAAAGCATGTATAAAACAGTGACTAATGTTTTGAAGAATCTGCCCTGCTTCTCATTCCAGAAAAGAAGAATATATATACATAAGATTGAATCTTCTACTCCTAAAATATTTCCTAAAGATATCTTATTCCTATAATATCTCATAGAATATTACATCTCTCACAAAATTATATACACAATCCAAAGTTACTATATTTACAGATCTTTGCTTAATACCCCCCTCTAGTTGGTGCCTGAAGATTTTGAATGCCCAACTTGCAAAGAAGGTAGTCAAACTGATGTTTTCCTAATGCTTTTTTTAAAAAAAATCAGCGAGCTGCATTTTAGAGGAAACATTTGTTGAATGAATGTTGCCCTTCGTTATCTCGTCTCGGAGAAAATGGCTATCTATTTCTATATAAATGTTAATTCAAAAATTATATATTATAAGTTTTTTTTTATATAGTTTCTCTTTGTTATCATTACTAGATAAGTATTTCTCGTGCTAAGCAGTGCCGGCTCTTGCCTATAAAATTTTAGGCATTGGCCTTAGGCCCCCAATTTTTGGGGGCCTCAAATTTTTATAAATAAAAAATTATGTATTTTAACCCCATTCAAATAGAAGAAATTAAGGAAATATTGTTTTGGATTCTTACATTTTCTTCGTTAACACTCACATTATTTATCCTTTGTAACTCTTTTTGCACTCTATTTCTTCAAATCTTTGATAGTTAGAGTAATACATTCTCAAAAATATAAATCAATAGTCAAAAAGTGTTGAACAAAGTGCATTACAAATTGTTTTTTTTAATTTATTTGTTAATTTTCATATTAAAGTAGGTATACCAAGTTATCAACTTTTTGAATCAAATTCTATGATTCTAACTCTTATCTTTAAAGTTTATCAACTTATTACTTATAAAATTGTGTTAATAATTCATATAATAATTGTTTCAATAAAATGATGTTTTTCAATGTTGAATTGATAAAATCTTACTTAAAACTAATAATTAAAAAAAAAAGTGTTTGAAAATCATTTATATAAAAGATATTAAGTAGTAATTTACGTCTAGAAATTTAGAAAAATAAATAGATATAGATAAAATTTATATAGATTTTAGGCCTCTAATAAAAATTTTGCTTTAGGCCACAAATTATGTTGAGCCGCCCCTGGTGCTAAGCACGGGCCCAACGTGTAATCTTATATTTAAAATTGATTAATATAAGTGAGACAATAACATATAGACGCCATTATATAAAATAAATAAAAACACTATTATCTTGAACATAATATAGTAGTCAAACGTGTTATCTATATATTTTGTAATATAGTAGTCAAACATGTTATCTATATATTTTGTGAATGTCATTCTATTGAATGTTGTTTTTAAAGTGAAATATTTATGTAGTTGAACATTATACATATGAGAGTACTAATTACATTTATATATACTATTTATAAATCAGTTACTAACATATATATGCTTGTGATCAAAATTATCTATTACATTTGAAATGAGGATGAAATATCAATATTTTAATAATTCTAGAGAGTCCAGATTTAATCAATTCAAACAAAAATAACATTTATTTTATCTTTCCATTAAATACCAGCTCAAATATACATAAGAAATGACCAAGTACAATCTCAAATTATTTGAGGTAAATTATATGTCTCATTCATACTAAAGTTTTTTCAATAATTATTGTTTTTAGGAGCAACTTTCGTATTTTAGCGCTTAGTTTTGTTGATTTATTTACATGGATGTGATATAGCTACAAATACTACTATTACAATTCAAATATTAACTCGTAACTAAATTAAATTAATTCAGATTTTACTCTAAAGTAACCAAATTATATTTTCATGAACTTAGTACTCCTCAGAAACGTACAACTCCCATCATAAAAATGAATCAAGATATACAATTTTTCTTATAATTAAATAATTCAATTTGATGAAAAAAAAATAGACAAGAGACTGTTTAAGAAGCAAAGATAACTTGCACCTATACTATCAATACATGTATTTGATTGGACATGTGCATTTGGGCATACCAACAATTTCACTTCTTGAATTAAATAAGGGATAAAACACAAGTACCCCCTAGACTATGACCGAAATCTCAGAGACACACCTTAACTAATCTAAGGTCCTATTACCCCCCTAAACTCATTTTTTGTGTAATTGTATACACCTTTTAGCTTACGTGGCACACTCTGTGACTCCACTTAAGTGATGTGCGTGGGAGATGTTTGGAGGCCATGTAGGTCAAAAAGGTGTACAAAATTACAAAAAAAATAAGTTCAGGGGGTAATAGGACCTTAGTTTAGTTAAGATATGTCTTTGAAATTTCGGTCATAGTCTAGGGAGGTACTAGTGCCTTATCCCATTAAATAATGACAAAAGATATGTCTACAATACACATGAATTCAGTTCCTCCAGATTCTTTGAAAGAAGAGGAGGCCAACAACACACCCCGTGAATGAGAAGGATAAAGTGTAAGCAGACCTTACTACTAACTCGTGGAACAAAAGATTGTGTCATATTTGTGCAAGTGTGAGTCTTCACATCAAAGGGAATCTCCTAAGTCCTGCACAATTATATCTGTTAGTGACTTTAAAATCATGTAAAACATAATACACTGGCCTCATACCAGTTAACTATATCCATAATATAAACTATATCCAAAAATTAGAAAAAGAAGAAGAAAAAATAATTTCAATTACATTACAACAGCTAAGGAATGTCATGTTGAAATTAATCAAAGCTGGGAGTTGCTAAGAAACGTGATCACGCATCTGGTATTTTGGAACAATTTATCTATTTTTTGCCAAACTGCAGATTGAACTTCTTAAAGCTTTCTTGCCTTCTCCTGCAGTTTTGATTGACGTCGGACTGTTTCACCATGAATCTGTCCAGCACAAATTAAAAGAGATGTTAAATGGTATTATTCAAACAGACATCATAGAGAAATTTTAAGCAGGACTATCAGAAATGGAGCCTCAGAACATTCTTTGAACCTAAACTTGATTATCTCTCTCATCAATGTCGAACAGAGAAAATATACTAGAGAGCTTGTGAATGCAGAAATTTACCTTCAAAAACAATCTAATCAGAGCCTGTATATATTCGAAATTGCTTCTGCATGAAATCTCGTGTATAAAGTAATCAAGTAGCAGTTCAATAAAATGCAATTCTTGTCTCTTCTCAGGCTCCTGCTCGTTATCGTCATCTATTATCTGAAGCATTCGCAGCTCCATATCCAATATTGAAGGAGACAAGCTTTTGATATGATTAGTGAATGGTGCAACTGCAAAAGGCAATATATGTGTCATACCTAGAGCCTGTCCAATAACGAAAGTAGATGCACATTAAGAGAAGGAGAGGAGCTTACAATTCTCTTTCTCCGCACATGACTTGAGAATTTGCAAGAATTTGGATACTGGAAGATCCGTTTTCTTACTGCTCTCTTCCAATCTGGTATTTTGTGCATTAGTACCTTCACTTGGTTTAAATAATATCTCACCGGACAGAGATGGAATTGAAGGCAAGAAAAAGGTGTCGGCTCAATAGGTTTGTTGCGGGCTTTTATTATGTCCAGGTTGATCAAGCTCTGCCATTGACTCTTAGGCAAAAGTGAAAGAGTGACTAGATCTGGAATTTAGAAACTGAAGTATCAGAGGACTCCAATGGCTTAAAGATAGTCCTGTTTTTGCTTTTTTCACCATCTTTTTCAGAAGCAGCAGGCGGCATCTTAACACTGACTATTTCTTTTGCTCCAGAGAACATCGCATGATTGACCCACAGATAGACACCATTTTGATCAACATGCGATGTGGCAAAGATATCCATATTAGGCGATAAAGATAATGCAGTGATAGGCAGATCAACTTGTATTACATCTATTTGTCTAGCTAAATTTACATCCCAGATTCTGAGAGTCCCATCCATACTGGATGTCAAAAGCCATTTCCCATCCTCACTAAAGCACATGTCAGTAATACGGTCCCTCAAATTTACGAACCAACCTCTGTGCAATAACATCAAATAGACGGATAACTAAGCCAAAAGACCATTAGAACGGTGGAACACAATCTTAACTAAGGAAGACTCAACCTCCCACTTATATTTTAACTCGCGACATTTGAAGTCCCAAACTTTTACATCGCCATGGTATCCAGCACTTATCATGATGGTGTTTGTCACATCACAAGCTATGCCAATTACTTCCCCATTGTGAGCAGCACTTTCACCTTCTAACGCATCAACATAATTGCCACGGCTGATTCCTGACTGAAGATTAAACCGCTCAATCCAACCGCCGGCCGTCCCTAGTACAGCAAAGTTTCCACAGGCACTAATAGCGCAAGCCTTGACTGGAGTTGGATTTTCAGGGCATGGAGTTAAAATATGCTCGCCAAGAACAAAATTTTGAAGCCTCCATACATAAGCACGCGGGGTGTCCATATGGCATGTAACCACATTGCACCAATCACGTTCCCTAATTTCAGCAACATCGAATGCAATAACAGGCTTCAATTTTATCTCCTCCTTTTTCAACTTAAGCTTCTTCGCTCTTTTAGAAACATGTCGCTGGGAAAGGTCTCTACTTGGTTGATCTTGAACAACAGAAAAGAGACNTTACCCATGCTTAGATAAGTTCAAATATGAAATTTCATCAAAAACGGAGTTAAGATCGACCTTGAAATTCTCAATTTATCAAATTTTAACTTTACCGAGAAAGTCCAAATTGTACGCGGTTAATATGATGAAAATAATCGATGAATCAATAATTTTATGTTAAAATCAGTTTACCCATAACATAAGGACCATAAATATACCTTTTTCATCAAAAAGGGAGTCCAAATTGATAAAACCCCAATTTTTCCCAAGAGGTTTACGGATAGGAAAAAAAACCAGATAAAGAAATTATGAAAAAATATCGAATTGAAGATTGAATACTAACCGTCATATTAATTCAAGAAGAAAACCGTAAGAATCACTCCATTCCGATCTCTAGAACTCCCGATATGCTCAAAATACCAAATGAACACAGTTTGAGATTTTTATAACAGTACATGACTGTTATGCACCAGAAAAACAGCAGTTAATCATTCACTAAAAAGGCCGTAATTTCCTCATACGATAGTGAAATGACCCGATTCTTTTTTGTAAATGTCTTAAATAATGATACGGACCTGCTCGTTCAATCTGAGCTCAATTTCATGCTCGTTTGCCCAGTCAAATATCATTTCTACTCGGTAAATAATTATTTCTTATTTGCGATAAAAGTCCAATCTCGGGTTAGCGAAAATTTGCAGATAAGTCCTATAATTCATGCTCAAAATTTCAGAACCTTCGGAATAATTTTTCGACCTTTAAAACTAATAATTAACCCTTTAGTTGCCACAGTTTGCTGAAATAGTGTCAAAGCATCCAAGAAGCTTAAAAGCTCACCCAAAACTCATTTGGCACTTTCCGAACACAAACCAAATATGCTACTAGCTTGAAAATGACATTCCGGACTCAATGAAATCATCGGAATTTGAATTCGAGGTCTCCTTGACCCGGTATCCGATAAGGCGTCAAGAAACTAACTTTAGGCTCAAAAACTCGAAACGCACTCGGGGCCTCTAAAATTCAACCAAGACTCATTCTAGACTTAGAATCACCCCTGAATCCAATGGTGCCCTCGGAATTCCATTTCGAGCACCGGAACCTCGTTTGTTGACCAAAGTCAACTCTTGATCAAAATTTCACAATTTTTGCAACTTAGGACCTCAAATATTCGTTTTAACTCCAAATTCGACTCCGTAAATTCTCATAGACCCGTTTCGACATTCTAAGACTGCTGGAATCGACGGAAATCCGATTCGAGTCTCGAAACTCCAAATGACTCGAAATAGCACTTTTCACCAAACTTTAACTCTTAAAAACTCAACTTTCCAAAAACTCAACTTTTCATCAATTTTCCTTCAAACCAACTTCGAAAATACAACAATTAGGACTCGGGGCAACTATCGGGAGGGGTAAAACGGTAATTTTATGAAAATTTCCAAAAATGACCTTTAGGGTCATTACATTAACTATATCCATAATATAAACTATATCCAAAAATTTGTAACAGTTAACTTACCTGTGTATATTACCTAAATATGTGGATTATTGGAGTGTTAAAAGTACTCTTCTATTTTAACACCTATATATATATATCTACACCTATAGATATTATTAGGCAAGAACTTCAAAAATCAATCCAACACTCACCAGAGTAAGCCTGGATCTTGGAGAATGTAAGAGAGCCATATGACATGACTGCAGAAGTACATAAAACAAAATATAGATATTTTATGCTAATCTGACCATCAAATAATTATTCTTAATCATTGTCACTGAATCAGAGAGAAAAGGGTTCAATTTTTTCTGAATAAACTACCTTTGTCTATACTTTTTAATGACTGGCAAACTGAGGTCGAAAAGACTATCAACTTATTTCTTTTTAATTAATATAGTCATCTATTCTTAGCAACAACTTGATATAATGATATCCTTAAGGTTTAAAACTGTGGCTAGCTAGCTATCTAAGAATTTCTCCTTGAACTTGTAATGAATTTGTGATATGGCTTTCTAGATTCATGAAATAAAAAGAAACTTCAACTACATCTAAGAAATTGTAGTCCCTTACGGTTGAGAAAGGTGTGTTGATAAATCCTGGAACTCACATTTCATTCTATCCAAAGTAGGCCCCTTTATCTGTGCGAAGATGCCGCTTGGTCCCACATATTTCACACACAATATTTACGTTGGTCTCTATGTGGACACTCAAACAACTGTCGCAATGAATGTTTCGTCAAGTAATCCGTTCCATAGTAACTGGATTGAAATTCATTTACATGAAATACAAATGACCTTTGTTTATGCAAAATATCAAGAGTAAAATATTTTAAGCACGTTCTAATTTATGGAGGTCCTAGAGCAAAGTGCTTGTATGCTAATTAACAAAAAGGAAAGTTCTTTTTGTTAAATCAAAGAGTGGTGTGTGAGCAACCTTACCCCTACTTGTGAAGGTAGAGAGTTGTTTTTCGATAGACTCTCATCACTATTTTTGGATATACTTCTGAAAAAACATGGTAACATAAATTTTCAACAACAACAATTGCTAGATACAATAGAATTGACTGAGCAAAAGAACAATCAAGTTCATTTAGTTTCTCTTATAAGCATAAAGCTTATACATATTACAACATAAAAGAAACTTGATTCTCTATTCAATGTACTTAAACAACATGCCCAGTGATTCACTATACTCAAAATAGAACATAAAAGTGGTTTAAAATATACAATACATATACAACTTTAAAGATAAAATATAGGCAAGACAAACAATAATTACCTTTATTTTCATTATTGCTTCACATACAAGATATGAAAGATTTTTCACACTTATATTGGAACATAAATTTGGAAGAGATGTTGGAGGCAGGAGTTCATTTTGGTCATGGTACTAGGAAATGGAATCCTAAAATGGCTTTTCCTGATAGCGGGTCACATGTATAGGACCAACTGGGGTATTGGTCATGGACTTTAAGATATGTTAGAAGTCCATAAAGGTCCATTTACAGGTCAGGGCCGGTTGTGGGTGAGGAGGGATTCGAACCCCCGACACCGTGGTTCGTAGCCACGTGCTCTAATCCTCTGAGCTACAGGCCCCACCCCGACTCCACTGGATCTGTTCCGGGGAGTACCCTAAAAAAAAGCCACCCCAAGATGAGTGCTCTCCCATTCCGACTTCCCCAAAGCTTCCGGTAGCACAACCGAGACAGCGACGGGTCCTCTGCCCCTGTGGGGATGGAGCGACAGAAGTTTTTTTGAGAATTCAAGAGAAGGTCACGGCGAGTAAATTGCACTGCTAGAGTACTGT
This sequence comes from Solanum stenotomum, assembly GCF_019186545.1. Taxonomy (NCBI): domain Eukaryota; kingdom Viridiplantae; phylum Streptophyta; class Magnoliopsida; order Solanales; family Solanaceae; genus Solanum; species Solanum stenotomum. The sequence goes on from NW_026026484.1 coordinate 72,437, forward strand.
TGCTTCATAATATTAGTCTTTTCCATGTTGTTTTGTGTACCCGTATTTTTGCAATTTCATATACTTGACATAGGCTTTGACCCAACCACATTTATTTAAATCTTCAGATTTCTTTAACTTCTCAATTTCTGTTAAGTCACAAATATAGCAACAAACATACATCTACTAATTGAATCAAAACCTACTAATGGTCTTGGCCCACTCGCTCTCCACCAGTTCCCTTTTTGTAGTACTCTCATCTCCAGCGCCAAGATACGTCTTTTTTATGTTATATATATTTATATATATATTTTTTATTTTATTTTTATTATTTTTATTATTTTTTTAATTATTTATTTATTTTATTTTATTTTATTTATTTTTTTTATTTTTTTGGGGAGAGATAGTTGCATAAAAACCTAAAATATTTCACTCAACTTTCTCTTATTACCTCGAAACAAAACTCGTAAAGTAATTACAATAACAAGTTTCTATTACACGATTTTAAAAAATCAACCTTTCTCGTTCTCAATTCTCTATCTTAAATTAGATTAGATGTGCATCGTGTTATTATGAAAATCAGATTAAGTTTCTTCTATTGATCTCTCTACCCTCTCCAGTATAATAAAAAATAATTATTATCTTTACTTATATGATTCATGACCAAACTAATCATATTTTGTTACATACTAAGGATTGTGTCGATCATTTTATTGGGAATATAGCAAGAGTTAATGGGAAATGGAGGGAAGATGAAAAGAGAGGAACTTGGAAAGTTGGGAACTTGAAAAGGTTGAGAACTTGAAAATTCCTCTTATGCTTTAGTGAAAAGACATTATTTCTCCCTCATCGGTGGTGGAAAGAAAAATAGAAGAGTTTAAATATAGAAACACTTCTATTAATTGTTAAAAGGGTTGAAAAGAGGGACCCACCTCGCGCCGTCGTCGTCGCTCGGCTTTGGCTTCGGAAAATGATCGATCGAGAGATTTATTTTTTGGATCCTCTTTCTTATAAATACATGTTATACTTCAGACTTTTTACTTACGAAAATTTTTGATTTCTTCTACTACTTCTTTTGCACAAATTTCTTCGTGTACTTTACTGTTGTTGAGTGGTTCGCTGACACCAGCATTTTGGGTATCAATACACTGGTGATTGAGATCATTCTATCCTGGGAGGACATATTCCAAATCAAACCTCGGATACTAGAGGGGAATAATTTCCTTAAGGGGACACTGTGCATTCAGTGTGCTTGATCTTTTCCGTTCTGTTTTTCCAGATTCTGGTATGTTTACAGATTATAGTTTTTTTGTGAATTAATTTATGTTCATCTATTTCTTCACTGGTTCAGATAAACTTTGGTATCTTCATGTTTCCGCAAAGTTTGTTAAATCAATAATATTATTTTTAAACAAAAATTGGTCAACAATCTTAAGGAAATTATTTTATTTATTTTAATCTGTGTTTCTGGTGGAGACAAAAACCTTTGTGGTTTTATACTCCTATCAAGTTTGCAATTTAAGTTATTGCTTACTAAGTCTGTATAGATTTTTGTTTATCAGAAATGACAAACAACAATGTTAAAGTGGATGTTGCTTCACCAACCCGAACTGCTATACCAACAACAGAGAAATCGGGAAAATTCTCTGGTGCAAATTTCAAAGGATGGCAGCAACATGTATTTTTCTGGCTTACCACTCTTAATCTACAGAAATTTACCAATGAAGAAACTCCAGTGCCTGCTGCTGAAATGCCAGACAGAGAAACTATCATGATTATTGAAGCATGGAAACATGCAGACTTCCTATGTAAGGGCTACATTCTGAGTGCTTTAGAGGATGACTTATATAATGTCTATAGTGCAATAACAACTTTGAAAGAATTGTGGGATGCACTTGAGAAAAAATATAAGACAGAAGATGCATGCTTGAAAAAGTTTGTGGTTGCAAACTTTTTAGACTATAAAATGTCAGATAGTAAAACTGTTGATTCACAAGTGCAGGAACTTCAACTTATTTTCCATGATCTGATTGCTGAGGATATAGTAGTAAATGAAGCTTTTCAAGTGGCTGCAATGATCGAGAATTCAAGAATTATCTAAAGCACAAACATAAGGAAATGAAGCTTGAAGATCTTGTAATTCGGCTCAAGATTGAGGAAGATAACAAGACTGCCAAAAAGAAGTCTCATAAGAGTTCAACAATTATTAGAGTTAATATTGTTGAAGAAACTCCTACCAAAGACAAGAAGAGAAAGAAGTCCAACGGACAAAAGTCAGAACAGGCCAAGAAGAAATTCAAGGGCAACTGTTACAATTGTGGTAAGACTGGTCATAGGTCTTTTGAGTGTCATTCTCCAAGAAAGGATAAAGACAAAGACAAAGGCAAAATTCAAGCAAACATCATCGAAGAGATGGAAGATGCAGATGACCTTTGTGCAATGATCTCGGAGTGCAACTTAGTTGGAAATCCCAAGGAGTGGTTTCTCAACTCAGGTGTCACTCGACATATTTGCCCTGCAAAAAAAACCTTTGCAATGTACATTCCTGCTGAGTTCGATGAAGATCTATTCATGGGAAACACAACAACAACAAGGATTGCAGGAACTGGGAAAGTAATGTTGAAAATGACATCCAGTAAGGTGTTGACTTTGAACAACGTTCTACATGTTCCTACTATTAGGAAGAATTTAGTTTATGTTGTACTGCTCGTTAAGAACGGGTTTAAGTGTGTCCTAGTTAGTGACAAAGTTGTAATAAGTAAGAATGAGATGTTCTTAGGAAAGAGATACCTCAATGAGGGCCTCTTCAAACTGAATGTAATGGTTGTTGACAATATTAATAAGAATTCTGCTTCTGTTTACTTATTGGAGTCAAATGATTTATGGCATGCCCGTTTGGGACAGGTAAATTACAAAGCCTTGAGAAAATTGGTTACTTTAGAAGTATTGCCTGATTTTAAATGCGATAAATCAAAATGCGGAATTTGTGTAGAAAGTAAGTTTGTTAAACATCCTTATAAGTCTGTTGAAAGAAATTCAAAACCTGTAGACTTAATTCACAAAGATATATGCGATATGAAGTCGTCATCATCTCATGGTGGGAAAAGTATTTTATAACTTTTATCGACGATTACATTCGATTTTGTTATGTATATTTGCTTAATAGTAAGGATGAAGCAATTGATGCATTTAAGCAATACAAAAATAAAGTAGAGAATCAATTTAATCTAAAGATAAAAATGATTCGGAGTGATAGGGGTGGAGAATACAAATCTCATTTTGCAGATTTAGAATATGATATTATTCATCAAACTATTGCACCCTATACACCACAGTCAAATGGTTTGGCGGAACGGAAGTACAGAACATTAAAGGAAATGATGAATGCCTTAATAATCAGTTCTAGTTCACTGCGAAACCTATGGGGGGAAACCATTCTTATGGCTAACAAGATACTGAATAGAGTACCCCATAGCAAAACGCAATCGATTCCATATAAGTTATGTAAATGAAGGAAACCCAACTTGAAATATTTCAAAGTATTGGGGTGTCTAGCCAAGGTAGAGGTTCCTTTACCCAAGAGGGTGAAGATTGGACCCAAAGCAGTGGATTGCGTATTTATTGGATATGTTGTGAACAGTAAGGCCTGTCGATTTTTGGTTCATAAATCTGATAATCCTGAAATTCATGTGAATACGGTAATTGAGTTAGATAATGCTGAGTTTTTTGAACACATTTATCCGTATAAAACTGAATGTGAGTCGACAAGTGAAAGACCTAAACAACCATGGGAAGAATTAACGGAAAATACACAACCTAACGAGGATCCTAAGCGTAGTAATCACCAATAGAAATCCACTTCTTTCGGACTAGATTTTGTGGCATTCTTGCTTGAAAATGAGCCTCAAATATTTAAAGTAGCTATGTCTTCGTCTGAGTCAATTTATTGAAAATAAGCAGTCAATAATGAGATCGAATCAATTTTAAGAAACCATACTTGGGAATTGGCTAATCTTCCTCCAGGAAATAAACATTTAGGATCAAAGTGGATCTTTAAAAGGAAAATGAAAATCGATGGGACTATTGACAAATATAAGACTAGACTTGTAGTCAAAGGATACAGACAAAAGGAAGGTCTGGACTGCTTTGATACATACTCTCCAGTAACAATGATAACATCAATTAGAATGTTAATAGCACTAGCGGTAGTGCATGATCTTAACAGGCTTCTCAAATGGAGAGTTGGAGGAAGAAATTTACATGGAACAACATAAAGGGTTTGTGGTTCCTAGTAAAGCAAAGAAAGTGTGCAGACTTGTGAAGTCGTTTTATGGGCTCAAGCAAGCACCCAAACAATGACATGCTAAATTTGACCAAACAATGTTGGCAAATGGATTCAAGATTAATGAATGTGATAAATGCGTTTACATTAAAAACATTCTGAATCATGAAGTCATTGTTTGTTTGTATGTTGATGAATGTTAATAATGAGTAAAGATATTGACGATATAAATGCCACTAAGCGCATGTTGTCCATCAAGTTCAATATGAAGGACTTAGGAGTTGCTGATTTGATCTTAGGTATCAAGATTCTCAAAACTCCTTAGGGATTAGAATTATCTCAATCTCATAATATTGAAAGAGTATTGACAAGTTCAAGTACTTGAATTTCAATGTTGTCAAAACTCCAATTGATTTAAGCTTTACATTTCATAAGAATGTAGGTGAAAGCGACTCTCAATTGGAATATGCCAGAGTGTTGGGATGTTTGATGTATATTATGAATTGTACGCGACCAGATATAGCGTGTGTTATTAGCAAACTGATTCGGTTCACTTGTAATCCGAATCAAACTCACTAGATGGCAATGAAATGTGTGTTGGGGTATCTGAAACATACACTACACTATGTTTTGCATTATAATAAATATCATGCCGCGATTCAACGATATAGTGATACAAATTGGATCACCAGGTCAAATGAAGTAAAATACACAAGTGGTTATGTGTTTACACTTGGTGGATGAGCAGTCTCTTGGAAATCGTCCAAACAAACATATATTCCTCGCTCCACAATAGAATCTAAATTTATTGCTTTAAATAAGGTTGGTGAGGAAACTGAATGACTCCGAAATTTACTAGAGGATATTCCACTCTGGCCCAAACCTGTGGGACCTATTTGCATACATTGTGATAGACTAAAAGCAATAAGTAGGGCAGGGAACATCATGTACAACGGGAAGTCTCGTCATATACGACGGAGACATAACACCGTAAGACAACTACTCTCTAGTGGAGTTATCACAATTGACTATGTGAAGTCAAGCGATAATGTGTCAGATCCAATAACGAAAGGCCTAGTGAGAGAGGCAGTTGAAAGATCATCTAAGGGAATGAGTTTACGGCTTAGGGCAAGTCAGGATGGCGATAACTCTATCTAGCATGCTGGAGATCCCAAGAGCTAGATTCAAGGAGAAAAACAAAGTTGTGACTGACGGTTCGACATTGTCAATCAACTCAATCCATTCTCATGATGAAGACAATGTTCAGGAACACGGTTAAGACTTTAAGGCTTGTTAATGAGTTAATGAAGCTTAAAATTTTTAATGATTTGATAAGTTTGGCAGATTTGACCAAATAGTGTATCTACGAGATGACACGGTTAGAAATCACCTATGTGAGTGTGAAAGTGTAAGCCGCTTCAAAGAGAATTATTTTGTCAAAAGCCTATTCTCTATACACTCGAAACCGAGAGGTGTTTATGGATGAAACGAACACAACCATAAGAACCATAAACGGTAAATGGTTAATTGCGTGACATATGATTGTCTAGGTATACACCAAAGCTCGAGGTTCAAAGATATCACATTTACCGATTGATCGAGTATATCCGACATATCTTCACTATGGAAAGTCCAAGGGGAAACCCACTTATCCAGATGCAATTGATTCTTGCTTGTAAAGTACACGCTCGTCCGTGCATTCCTTATGTTATAACCATTCCCCATTCATGTGGGGGATTTTTGGGTATATAGCAAGAGTTAATGGGAAATTGAGGGAAAATGAAAAGAGATGAACTTGGAAAGTTGGGAACTTGAAAGTCCTCTTATGCTTTAGTGAAAAGGCATTTCTCCCTCATCGGTGGTGGAAAGAAAAATAGAAGAGTTTAAATATAGAAACACTTTTATTAATTGTTAAAAGGGTTGGAAAGAGGGACCCCCCTCGCGTCGTCATCGTCGTCACTCGCTCGGCTTCGGTGCGCCGACGTCGTCATTGCTCGCTCAGCTTTGGATTTGGCTTTGGAAAATGATCGATCGAGAGATTTATTTTTTGGATCCTCTTGCCTATAAATACATGTTATTCTTCAAACTTTTTACTTACGAAAATTTCTTATTTCTTCTTCTTCTTCTGCACAAATTTCTTCGTGTACTTTACTGCTGTTGAGTGGTTCGCTGACACCAGCGTTTTGGGTATTAATACACTGGTGATTGAGATCATTCTAGACTGGGAGGACATATTCCAAATCAAACCTCGGATACTAGAGGGGAATAATTTCCTTAAGGGGACACTGTGCATTTAGTGGGTTTGATCTTTTCCGTTCTGTTTTTCCAGATTCTGGTATGTTTACAAATTTTAGTTTTTTTGTGAATTATTTTTCGTTCATTTGTTTCTTCACTGGTTCACATAAACTTTGGTATCTTCGTGTTTCTGCAAAGTTTGTTGAATCAGTAATATTATTTTTAAAAACAGATTGGTCAACACATTCTTTATACACTAAGGATCAAATAGAGTCAAAACAAATACATTGATTAAGGACAATTTTGACCATTTTCTCTACATGAACTCACAATTTCAATAAACTGTATGGACTTTTTTGATCATTTTAATACCTTGTGAATGTGCTTTGTCAACAATATTCATTTTGTATTGAAATATTATTTGTACAGGATACTTCCAATTTTTCTTATTCAATTCAGTTCATGCTTCAACTAACTTCTTAACTAAATGACCCTTTTGTTTTTGAGCCTAACAATTAATTCCAAGGATATATAACTGATTATTAATACTTATAGTGAAATTCTAGAGAAAATACGTCTAATTGGATCATGATTAAATAAGCTCTCTGTGCTCTTGATGGTTTATAAAGCGATCAAAAATGTGAAATTCCAATTTATCAATTTGCTTACCTTAACTAAATGATAATCTATAACACCATTGATATTAAAATTCATATCTGCACAGTTTGCTAATTTTACGCTCAAATACTTGCAATTAATTCATTTCACAAAAGAATAAAACACAAGTAGCAATTCAAGAACCTGATTTTGATAATGCTGATGCAATTAAAGAGCCATCAAAGTGCAGGAATACCCACTTCAATAAACCCTCATGAGGACTTCTCATCCCTGCAAATTGATGAAACAAATAATTATAAATAATTAAAAAATCAATGAGAAATAGAATTCAAAAGCTCCTCGGTGAAAAAAAAAATCATGATTGACTTCCAAAATTAATTTGAAGATAAAACTGGTAAACATATAGAACCAAATTATAAAGAGATATTATAAATGGGAAACAAAGGTAATAGAAGTAGGTACACGAGTTTAAAGCTAAACAACAAGAATGATAAAAGTGCATCCCTTCAGAGCAACAAGTACACCATCTCTTCTACCCAAAATAGCTAAAAATTACAACATTTCAAGGAAGCAAATATCACAAGAATGATAAAAGTGCATCCCTTTAGAAGGAGCAATAAACATTGAGCACATTAGTTCTCAACTCAAATCTATAATCTATCCCAATCAACTTGAAAAATGAAGTAAAATATTATTAAAACGATGGAAATTGAGAAAAAAGAATGTAAAAGAGACTATATCTTAAATAATTTAATGAAAAAAATAGAGTAAAATTTATACATATCTCAAGAACACAAAGAATGAATTTAACTCCTCGGGAAAAATCCTATGTGCATTTGGTGACTTTTTGATTGCTTGATCAATCTGTTGAATGAGAGAATATAATTCCACTCTTAAACCCCCAATTTTCATTCAAACCTTAAAATAAAAATCTAAAACTCCTAAACAAACAAACAAATATTAACATAAGTGAAAGTCAAAAATTCAAACGCTCTCTAAAGAAAACCCTACAGCCGCCATCAATATTTTATCTTTTTCGGACTGCCATGGCCGCCACGGCCACAGGTCATGTCATGCCCCAAGCCTACACCTTGGACTTGGCCAGCACACGAGAACCATTGCTGGCCCCAAGCGAACCCCTAGCCTGACTTACTTACTCAGCGAAAGACTTAACTCATGAAAAACAATACTTTTAAAAATACACTGAAACTGCTCAATAAACACTTAGAATGTATCAAGATAACATTCACTGGCCAAAAGTGGCAACTCAAGTCTCAACCATTAAAACAAGAAATAGAAAACTCAAGCACTAACATTTGACTGTCTATCTATGAAGCCTCTAAACAACTGAGAGGGATGTCAGGACAGGCCCATGACATCCTAATGAACTAGCTAATAAAACTGAAAGCAATAAAAGGGATCCTCCGGAATGCAAAGAGGCACACCAATAGACTCTGAATTGCTCACTGGATTAACGATGCGTTGGATGTTGATGCTAGTTACTTGTGTCTGCATTATAATAAGATGCAGGCCAACTGACATCAGTACATTGAATGTACGAGTATGTGAGTTGGAATGCTAAACACAACATAACTTAACTCATTTCAATATAAAGCAGTTTAAAACAAGTGCAATATAAAGAAAAGTTGTTTAAAACATAGTGTCAACTCTGTGCGTATGCAAAGATACATAAAACTCTAAGATGTATGTAAAAATACAAATAAACTGTGTATTTAAGAATACAATTTCTTCTGTGGGAGTTTCTAGGGATCGGCATAAACACCAAAAATTGAAATACCGAACCAAACTGAAGAATTTCAGTATTTCGGTTTTCGGCTCGGTATTCGGTATGAGTTTTTATATTTTTCTATATTTCGGTTTGGTTTTCGATATGTAATTTTTGTATTCGGTATTTCGGTTTATCAAAATATATTATATTAAATAATAAATATTATAATTTAAATTTAAAAGCAAAATTAAATTAGGTTAAAAGAGTGCACAAGACTCAAGACTTTACTGTTTACTCTTTTTTCCACTTTTGAGTTTTGACTCAAGCGACAAGCAGCAGGCACTAGGCAGCGACCCTTTCCCACTTTGGCACAGTTCCACTTCCGGCGACCGGCGTCGAGCAGCAGCTGCCACTCGCCAATCCCAGCCGACCAGCAGCACGCACAGCAGCAGCAACCGCCAGTCCCAATCAACCAACGTCCAGCAGGCAGCACGCACAACAGCTCAGCGACCACTTTCAGGCTTCCACTACCGACCGACGACCATCATCAGATTGTATTCAATAGATTGAGCCCACTAAGTAGGCCCATAACAAAATAACTGAACTAACAAAAATCGAACCGAAATAACATAAATCGAACAGAAATAATACCAAATCGAATTATTTTGGTTCGGTGTTCGGTACACATGATGCAAGAACCAAAAACAAAAAAAAATGGAAATCGAACCGAAATATCGAATGCCTAGCCCTAGGAGTTTCCCTAACCGACAACCATCACTTAAGAGCTATAGTGATATACAACATTTTGCCTCACACTGCCAGGGCCGTCCTATACCTTTCCGGGGGGTATAGAACCTGAACTACTAAGTGGATCCACTAGTCTATGCTAAAAAGCACTAAAGAATCATCTAAAAAGTATGACCCTTTTTCTACCCACGATGGCTACATGGTTTATGGCGGCTTGGAGTTTTCTGAACTCTCCCCCATATCGGTACTCAGTACTACTCCTAAAATATACTAGCTCTTTGTGTTTTTAAAACATACTTCTTTCTATGATTTGAGATTAGTGCTCAAAAACATATCTCAAAGTCTATCTTGAAAATCAAAGTTTCTACTCTTGCTTAATTATGAAAGCATTTACTATTTTATGAAAACTAGCTCAAAGGCTCTTTGGAAATCAAGGTTTCCTTTCTTATTTAACTATGAAAACATTTTAAACCCTTTGGGAATACATAGTCCCCATATACTCTTAGAGAAATGTATTTCAATTTTACTCTTTACTGAACTCAAAACTTAAGTCTTTAAACAAAGTTAAAATGTTTGTAAAAGACTTTTGGAAAACTTTATGAACTCTTCTTAACTTGACTCTTGACTGCCCTTGACTTGACTCTTAACTTTCCTTGAATTGAATTTATGGATTCAAGGATCGTGATTTGTGATAGAAAAGATCTCATGATGTTTAGAAATGAACTTAGATAGATAAACATGAGAAAAGACCAAAAATCAATATTTGAGGGTGGGTCCGCGACGCAGAGAAACATTTAAATTATTAGTTCAGAAATAACTTTTGAGGCAAAACGGTCCGTGACCACTCCGCTCCGCGAAATGACTTTTCCCAAATCAGGAAACTAGCTCAGCGACGCACAGGCACTACCAAATTTCGTCCGAGGAAATTTCTTTTTCGTTTTCCAGCTCTAAACCCTCTAAACTTCATTGGTTCTTTCCCCAAACACTTAGAATCATTTATAACCTCAATAATTGATAGATTCAAACCGAAATTTCACCCAGAAACATGAATCAAATCGCAAGAAACTTCAACAACACAACCCATAAGAATTCTAATGAATTTCATCAAGAACTCAAAGGATTTTCTTTCAAATCAAACATATTTCGCTGAATTGAATCATGATTGGAGCGTGGGTGAACTAACCCAATGTGAATCTCACATAAATTGTAGGGATCACCCCCGACGAAATCCACAAGCTAAACTCGACGATCTTGACAAATCTTGTTTCTCTTCTCCTTCTCTTTCTCCTCTTCTTTTCTCTCTTCTCCAAGCCCTAGCATATTTTGGTAAAAGCATAAACTGATCTAATCCTGTTTAGACCCTAACTTAATTACCAAAAAGGAAATAAAATAATAGGGTAAGGAAAAGACAAACTACCCTTTAAAAATCCGATTGGACATTCCTTATTCTAACAACCCAACTTCCAAAAGTGCATATATCACTCATACGAACTCGAAATCGTGCAAACTCGGTGTCCTTGGAAAGATCATTCTAAGAGATTTCCTACCATATCTGGAAGTGCTCTTAACTCATCCTGAGATAGAAGTTATGGCCGTTTTAAGTTGACCAAAAACTCACTTTTTCCTAACTTAAGTAGAGTTCTAGATTTTCATTCTTTCCAAAAATGACTATTTCCAATTATTGGCTTCTTCCTATTTATTTCAAATTGCGAGATGCTATAGGTCAACCTCCTCATGAGGTTGGCCAAATTACGTCTGCACCTGAATGTATATATGCAGAGAAGTTGAAACAAAAAAAAACCCACTTTCAATCCATTCTTTTAAAACCAACCACTTATTTGCATAAAGAACCACAAGTAATATGGGAGCAAGATGAGGTGAATCAGATGATTGTTAACGAAAATCTTGAATATGCAGTGATTGGTAAGTTTTCATATGGTTGGCCAAATGTACAAGATTTGCGAAAACTCATCCCCAAATAATGCGAGTTAAAATAAGATTGCAATATTGGATTGTTAAGTAATCGACATGTGTTGATTAGGGCGACTTTATTAGAAGATTATGTTCACTTGTTATCGAAGCCTGCATTCCACATTACTTAAAACAATTGGTCCTACCCAATGAGAACGTTAAAGTGGGATCCCATGTTTAATCCAGAGGAAAGACATCAAAAGCGACAGTTTGGATCTCCTTCTCTTCTCTCCCGCCAATTTTTTTTGCAAGGAGGCAATTTTTTCTTTAGCAGCAGGAGTAGGGAAGTCCCTACATGTCGATATGGAAACGAAGAATCAGACGAGGCCAAGTTGTGCAAGAGCAAAAGTGGAAGTTGATATGTTAATGGAGTTCCCTAAACTAATTAAAATTGGAATAAGGATGCAGAATAATGAAGTTGCGGAGAAGTGGATCAAAATCAATTATGATTACGTCCCAAAGTACTGTCAGACGTGTACGATTCAGGGGCACAATGAAGAACAAAGTTATGTTGTACATCTAGAACTACACCCACACAAGGAGAAATCAAGCCAGTAAGGGGATGACAAATGAAGTATACAATGGGGAGAGGAGAAGATAAGCTACATGCGCGTAAAGGGGAATATTTATGGAACCAAGAAGTAAATTTTGGGGAGGAGGAAGAAACAAAGAACCCCAAAAGGTATGGAATAAAGTGGGAATTTGTCACGACCCGATTTCTCAAGTCATGATGGCACCTACTATAACCCACCAGTAGGTAAGCCAACCCGTAACCCGGAACAACAAGTAATGGGTCTGAGGGTAGAAACTAAATAAGAGGAGACAAATAACAATATAAACAGGCGGAAGCAAACCAAAAAAAACATATATACAAATAAAGATCCCTCCCAGAACCTGGAAGTCACTAGTACAGAGCTACTAACAAAATGAGTACAAGTCCCAAAAGTGGACAACAGAGACTAGACTGTCTCGAAAGGTAAAAGACAAGTCTATATATACAGATGGAGACTGAAATAGTACAAAACG
>NW_026026484.1:92816-113882 GCF_019186545.1 Solanum stenotomum
GAGCTAACCACGCTGATGGAATTTTCATCCGAGCGCGTTTACTCAGAATGTTGACCAAAGTCAAACTTATGCTAAATTTCAAAGGCTAAAACGCCTAATCGCACCGACTCACACTGAAAACCTCGGGAGTCATGACGACCATGTTACTAGCCTAAAATGACCCTTCCGGAGCTGATGGAATCGTCAGAATTGGATTCCGATGTCATCTTCTTGAACTTTTGATCGAAAATGATCGTTCAAGGTTCATAAGCTCCAAAACACAAAAATTCACACCAAGACCAAACGAACGACCAGGTGACCGAACTGTCAGTCCCAGCAAGTCATAAATAACTTGGGGTCACTATAGGAACGCTCTAAACGACACACAGAAGGCAAGACACAGAAATGACCAAGAGGGTCATTACAGAATTATAACAGGAAATAAATTTAACATGTTAGACACGGGTAACCAGGAACAAAGTTTGAATCAAAAGGAGGTACAAACTAATGGCAAGGAAATTGAAATGGAGAATAGGCAACCAAAGGAGATTTCCCACGGATTACAAGGCATAGTCACGACAAGCAAATGCACAAGCCAGGCATTTCCAACAATAATAAAGGTATGACTAGGGAAGAAAAGGAAACAAGCAGTGAACAGACAATTAGTGAAGTCTGGAGCAGGATAGAGAAACATGGTGATTCTCAACATAAAAACTTACAACCAGGGTCCGATGAAGAAAGATTGATGTCAAAAAGTAAAGGGGAAGGCAGTAGATCTACAACAAGGAGAGAAAGTGAGGCGACATCAAGAAATTTGTTTGCAACTGATTCTGGAGAGGATAAAAAGAATTGTTATGAAGAGTATGAGATATCAAAAGGTACAGATTTAATAGAAGATGAGGTTGAAGGAATGCAACATAAAAAAGATACAGAAGAAGATGAGGACATGGAGTACAACATTCAATAGATAAGTAAGGCGGGTGATTTGTCCCTACAGCATACCAATATTCTGAAATATGAGGCACGAAAAAGTAGACAAGTAATTCCTTTATAGGTCAAAACAAGGAGCAGCAGGGATAGGGGATCTAGCATTGATCATTGATACAAAAACTGATTTTTTGAAATATCAAGTCTATTAATACTCAAAAATCCTTTGAAAGGTTAATGGATTTGAATAATAAACACCATTACACCTTTATAGCTCTGATGGAACTGTTTTAAAATCCATCTGAGTTAGAAAAATACAAAAGGAGGTTAGGTTTTGATAAGGCTGGAGTAAATCGAAATGGTAAAACCTGGTGTTTCTGGAAAGATGGTTGGGCAGACAATATAATTTTGGACACTATGCAACAACTTACTATTCAATTTACAAAAAAAAAATGACAAGGAGTTTATGATTTCAGCGGTGTATGCTAGGTGCAATCCCTTAGAGAGACTGCAGTTATGGGAGGAACTACAAAATATAGCGGAGAATGTACAGTGCCCCTGGATCATTGGTGGAGACTTTAGTGTGATTCTGAGTGAAGAGGAAAAGCTAGGAGGGTTAGATTCTACTCTAAATAAAGCCATTGACTTTGCTTCATTCATTAGTAGTTGTGCTTTATCAGAAGTACAATTTTCAGGAAGCAAATATACTTGGTGGAATGGGCAGATTGAGGAGGCGTGAATCTTTAAAAGATTGGGTATGGTTTTAACTAACCAAGAATTTTTGGAGGTGTTCCCTTTAACTGAGGTACAACATCTCATCAGGTAGGGATCAGATCATGCCCCTCTTCATATGACTTGCAACACAGAAGAGGTGCCCATAATCAAGCCTTTCAGATTCATGAATTTTCAGAGCAAGCACCAACAGTTCAAGAAAATTGTAGAGGATAGTTGGAGAATTGATTTTGTTGGTAATCGATTTCTTGAATTTCATGCTAAAATGAAGAATGTTAAGAAGGCATTAGCAACATGAAGTAAAGAGGTTTTTGAATGTTTTTCAACAAATTGCCACATTGGAGGATATCATCAAAGTTAGAGAGGCACAGTTGGAAATACACCCATCAACAATTAACCAGGCTGCACTAAGTAAGGTTGAAGCAGATCTAAGAAATATCTGAAGTTAGAGGAGGAATTTTGGCGACAAAAAGTGGGGATGAAGTGGTTCAAAGAAAAAGACATGAATACTAAATTTTTTCATTCGTACGTTAAAGGGATAAGGAAGAAACTTCATATTTCTAAAATTATCACAGAGTAGGGAATGAGAATGAAATCCAATAGTGAAATTGGAACTACGGCAATGGAGTGTTTCAATGACCAATTCGCTAAGGAGAATAGAGTAGAGGATTTCAAATTGTTAGACCATATCCCCAAGTGTATAACTGCAGCCGAGAATGAAGAAATGGTAAAACTTCTAGACCAAGAATAGGTTAAAAAAGTTGTATTTGAATTAAATGGGAGCAGCGCATGTGGACCAGATGGATTTACAGGACATTTTTTTCAATGTTGTTAGGAGATAATAGGGGAAGATGTCACTAAGGTGGTGAAAGATTTTTTCTGTGGTTAAGAGTTGCCCAAGTACATAACCCATACTAATTTGGTGCTACTGCCCAGAAAAGAATCGATGAAGAGCTTTACAGATCTAAGGCCCATAAGTCTTAGTTCTTTCATAAATAAGATTATCTCTAGGATGGTGCACGATAGGATGATATTGGTTCTACCAAAGATTATTTCACAGAACCAATCAGGATTCGTTAAAGGAAGAAGCATTACAGAGAATATTTTATTGGCACAAGAAATAATAAGAGACATTAACAGGAGGAACAAAAATGTCAATGTAATGGTGAAGCTAGATATGGCCAAGGCATATGACCGAGTTTCTTGGATTTTTCTAACAAAAGTCTTAAGAAAATTTAGTTTTGCAGAGATGATAATAGATATGGCGTGGAGGATAATGTCTAATAACTGGTACTCAATTTTAGTAAATGGCACCTCACATGCTTTTTTCAATCATCTAGAGGAGTAAAACAGGGTAATCCTTTATCACCTACCTTATTCATTATTGCAGCAGAAGTACTTTTCAAAGGGCTAAACAATTTACATAGGGATGAAACTGTGAAGGGTTATGGACCTCCAAAATGGAGCCCGGAGATAAACCATTTATCTTATGCGGATGACACAATTTTATTTGGGTCAGGAGACAAAGGGTCAATTATCAAGATGATGAGGATTCTTCGAGATTATGAGGTGGTTTCATGGCAAAAGGTTAATAAATCAAAGAGCTTCTTCTATCTTCATGACAATACTCCGTTGATAGTAGCCATAAGATTGCACAGGTTGACAGGGATACGACAAGGAAATTTTCCTTTCACATATTTAGGGTGTCCAGTGTTGTACGGAAGGAGGAAATCGAGTTACTATGAAGAAATGGTTCAGAAAATTATCAAAAGAATACTAACATGGCATAACAAGTTTTTGACATTTGGTGGGAAATGGATACTCATCAACAATGTACTCTAATCCATGCCAGTGTATATGTTATCAACTTTGAACCCACCCAGGAAAGTGCTGGTTCAAATACACCAAATTTTCACAAAATATTTTTAGGGAAATTTGGGAGGAATCAAAGGGAAAAACTGGGTGGCATGGGGAGAATTATGCTATCCAAAGGCAGAGGGAGGACTCAACTTTAGATCGCTAGATGATGTAAACAAAGCTCTATTTGCAAAGTTGTGATGGAATTTTTTGAGTTTCCACAAATTCATTATGGGCAAGGTACATGTAGAATAAATATTGTAAGAAATTATATCCGGTGGTTACCACAAGCTTGGGAGCTTTACAAGTATGGAGGAAAATGATCACTGTTAGGGAGGAAGTGGAACATGACATTTGGTGGCAAATAAAAGCTGGGAATTCAAGTTTTTGGTTTGATAATTGGACCAGGCAAGGAGCTCTTTATTATACAAAAGGAGATCTGGCACACGATGAAGAACTAGAAGTAAAAGATTTCATCACCAATGGAGTGTGGGATAAAACAAAGCTTAAAAATTGTATTTCTGAGGAGATGGATGAGCATATAATCATAAACATCAAACTAAGAATTATGGAGATAGGCAGTGATAAGGCATGGTGGAGTGGTAATATGACTGGTATGTTTACTGTTAAATCAGCGTACCATAGGATAAGAAGCAGAAAGGCAGAGGAGGAATAGAGAAGATTTATGTTGATCAAAGGAATGCCAATCAAGATTAGTTTCTTCCTTTGGAGGGTATGGAGGAGGGAAATTGCCACAGATGATAATCTTAAGAAGATGAAAATAACAATTGTGTCCAAGTGTTACTGCTACGAGAAAGGGGAAATGGAAACCATGAAACACCTTTTACTAACAGCTCACATAGATCAAAAGCTATGGAAGCAGTTTGCTTCTTGTGCAGGTATTACTATAAATGGATTAACCCTACAACAACTCATTTTCAAATGGTGGGAGCACAAGGCCTCAAGTAAGGTACAACAAATTCTGAAAGTTGTTCCAATAGTTATTATGTGGGAATTGTGGAAGCGGAAAAATTCTTATAAACATGGAAAAGAAGTAACTTATACTAACTTGTACTATCAATGTCAATTGATAATATGTCAGTTAGTAAGGACAAAAATTCCATGGATTAATGACATATCATTGGCCACAAGTGCTGGACAATTTACAGAGTTACAGGCCAACATTACACTATCAAGTGGTCAGATGGAAGAAACCAAGTGAAGGATAGGTGACATGCAATACAGATGAAGCTAGCAAAGGGAATCCAGGGTGAGTTCATATGGGTACTGTGTAAGAGACATGAATGGAGATCTTATATATGCCAAGGCACACAATATAGGTAAGACCACTAACATGAAAGCGGAGGTCACGACAACATGGAAGGTATTATAATTTTGTTTAGACAATGACTTAAGGTAAGTAAGACTGGAAATAGACTCATTAGTTTTAAAAAACATGATTTACGGGAGCTGGAGAATACCATAGGAGATAGTCGAGAAAGTAGGAGACATTTAGGAAATAATGCAATAGTTGAATGTACAGGTTTGGCATGTATTTAGATAGGTGAATTAGTTAGCAAATTTCATAGCAAATACGACAATAAATACAGAACAGAAGATGATATTTCAGCACTTTCAACAACTACCAAGATAAGGAAAAAAAATTCTTAACATTGATAAACATCACGTCCCTTCAGTTAGGATTAAAACAAAGAGAATATACAACAGTAACAACGGTCAACATGCTTAGATACATCATTGAGGCCACAGAGTTCCACAGCTATGATATATACAATGTAGATACTATGTATTTTTGGAGCAAAAAAGCTGCACAGGAACTACTTCTAAGCTACAACAGCCAGCAAAAAGTGATGCAGGGACCAGCAAAAGGTGAGAGTCAATGAGCCGTATCTGAAATCAAAGCGAGCATCCAGCGGAGAAATCGAGATGAAGAAGCACAGGAGCAATCTGGGGTACACGTATTCGGCCTCAACTGGAAAACACAAGGGATCAGAAGCACAAAGAGGACATAAAAAAATCAAGAATTTGAAGAGTACTTACATGGATTTACAAAGCTGAAATGCAAACCAGAGAGTACACCTAGATCAACTAAAATGAGAAAATGTAGACAAAGGAAGGGGAAGGAGGCACAAACCTTTGAAAGCTGCCAACTACATCATATATAACATGCTGATCATGAAGAATGTTGATAACCCAAAAAAGAAGAGTCAAGAACTCAATGTTGAAAACCTCCATCAAGAACATATCTCAAGCGGCGGACAAAGAAAAGTAAAGGAAGATGATGAAGAAGAGGGAAGATGCAAGTGAACAAATTAGGAAACCCTAGTTTATATGGTCTTGTAGGAATAACCTGATGGGCTAGTTTGGACCGATCAAGTGTTTTTTTGTATGTTTTTTCATTATTGGACTTTTATGGAATAAATTAAAGGACATCAAGTCCAAATTAATTTTTTTTTTTAAAAAACAAACAAATAACAACAACAACAACATAGCCTTAGAGTATAGAGTCATGACAACACACCATCAAAAGAAAAATATGAGACTTTGAAAAAGTGAGATACGCCATAGACAACAAATTCAAAGTGATAAAATATAGAGACGGTAAACTGTAGAAAAGGATCCGCAATTCTCCTCTGCCACGAAACTACGCAGCTATACCTGGACACTAATATCAGGAAGAAAAAATACATAGCATATAATAAGATAAAATCAAGGATCTAAATAACCAAAATTGTATAATATTGCTCTTCACCAAACATGGATAAATTTCATAAATATTTAGCGCTTATGCTTTATCAGTTCTCTTCCTCTTATATGTCGTGTGTTTCAAATTGGGGTATTCAACAGTATAGCTGATTTAACTCGTAACCCATAAGCTTTGACCGAATTGGGATATACTGTTGAATATCCCAATTTGAAACAACTATACTGTTAAATTAGCTTCAACTCATAACCCATACTTAATAATTTTGTTGGTGCAGATCAAAAAACATAATGCTATTTGTTGGAGATGAGAGAAGCAAATTGTATTGCTTGCTAACTCAACTTTGGAGGTTGAAGTAAAAAAAATTAAGCTTCAACTAGTGAAAAAGTGAATTGAAACACTTTATTTTGAGAAAACAAGTTTTCTAATTTTGATTAATTGTGATAGCGCCAATATAATGGTTGAATACAAAATCGTTATTATAACGGTAAATTCAGACTCATGAGAAGAAAAGAAAATATTGTGAGATCGTATTGATTATTGGTATACCATCAATATTAATTGTGTTAAAATTATTTGTGATAATTTTGCAGATTCTTGAATTAAGGCCTTAGCAAGATAATGAGTCTGAAACACATCGAGGGGGGTGAAATTGAAGCTCATAAATTCTGAGTCATATATGAGGAAACCCAACCTAGGGACTAGAGATCCTACAACCAGGTTCAATGGGA
The DNA here is from genome assembly GCF_019186545.1 of Solanum stenotomum. Taxonomy (NCBI): domain Eukaryota; kingdom Viridiplantae; phylum Streptophyta; class Magnoliopsida; order Solanales; family Solanaceae; genus Solanum; species Solanum stenotomum. The sequence goes on from NW_026026484.1 coordinate 99,768, forward strand.
AGAACGAATCATACGATGTTCTGAAATGCACTATTCTTAATTTTATTCAATCCCTATGATGTAATTGCATTTATCCTATAATGATTTGTGTAGGTTGAGTCTTTGAACTCTTAATGAAAGTTTGAATCTCGTATGAGTGGGGTGTCAAATTATAGGAGCACCCTTGACAGATTTCACCTATGTGGTGTGAAAGTAGGTCGCTTGTTGACACGCAATTTGGACCTCCACAATATAAATTAATCTTCGAGCTTCCAGGCGATTTGAAATAATTAGTTTTTATAAAATTCGAATATTTTTCAAGTCACTTTTAATTAATTTTATTTATTATTGTATAATTTTTAAGTAATATATATATTTTGTATAATTAGTGTACTTTAAAAAACATTTCAAAAATTATCTCAAAAAGATTTTAATTTTAGTAGTTTATTAAATTACCTTAGTTTAAATTATAGCTATAGTTTTGAATCGTTAGTTTATAATTAAGTTGATTATTTTATTTCATTAAGAGTAAGAAGCTCTTTAATTAATTTGTATTAATTCATCTTGTGTAAATTTAGGCCAATTTCATCAATCAAATTCGAGTTGGCTACCTCCGAAATTTATTTGAGCTATTGTTTGGTTACAATTTTTAGCCAAAATGAAACATTCTAGTCAACCCATCTTAATAAATCAAGTAATGGGCCCTCTTCCCTTAATTTTCTAGCAGCTCTTTACTGCTCCCAAGCCCAACACCAATTCCCTTCTCCAATATGCTGCAAATCATCATCATCAGCCCACCAACAATTATCCTGACCCGGCCCAACTCTTCTATTCCTCAAAAGAAACCCAGGAACAGCTGTACGCAGCAAACACTTCCAACATTAACATCATCTTCCAACAGTCGCAGCAGCACGGAGCAGGTAAGACATCTGCAATTTCGTCCTTATAGCCATGAGATTGAGCCGCGTGGCATTTCAAGGACGAAAGATCGATCGAGCTCGTCCATCTCCCCTTTCCTCTTTTGGAATGGTTCAAAATTGCGAGAAAAGTATGCTTTCCTTAATGGTGAAAGAAATGGGAGTTCTGAATTCGAAAAATGGGCCTCGAATTCGGATTCACCCATTTTCCCCCCAACTCGTCAACCCTAATCTCCTTCTATATATTCCTTTTTTCGTTTCAGTATTGGGGGGATTTTTTTTTAAGTTAGAAAAATTTGGAGTTGGAGAAAAATTAGAGAAAAATATTAGAAACTTAAGGCAAAGAAAGGTGGGATTTCGGGGAACAATCATTCGGTATTCACGAATTTTTAAACGTTTTTCTCTAATTCTGAATTGTGAGGAAATCTTGTTCGAGTCTGGTTTGCATTCTTAGTTAGCTGCTCAGGATTAAACTCGTGTTTGTGGTGGTGGAAACTCATCTCCTCCTGCTCATCCAGTCCTTGCTCGCTGCCCATCAAAAGGTAAACAACTCTAATTTATTTCTTTCTTCTATTTTGTTTAGTTTCCAGTAGAAGCTTAGATGTGAGTTGCAAAATAGTATGAGATTCGAGATGCTTTTGCGGGATGTGTTCGAATCCAAGCGATAGCTTTTAAACCTATTTTTTTTTAGTGAATAATGTATGTTTAGACTCTAAGATAGCATAATGCTTGTTTTGATTTATTTTCCCTGTTTGTATCCTTCTCGAGTTTGTGGCCATTTCGCTTGTATTGTTGTTAGTTCACGTGTATGGTCATGACGTAATACTCTATCTTTCGATATAGAAGAGAGAATTGATGGAATTTTCTTGTTCAACATTGTGGAACTTGTTGTTGATTTTTAAACAAATAGGATAGAGAAGATGAAAGAAAGATGTAGAAGTTGTAGCCTTTTTTAAAAAATGAAAAATATAACTAAAATATAATTAAAATATATCTATAATTCGAAAAGTTGATATAACAATAAAGTATCTGTAATATTTACAAATATTGAATGTGTAGTTTTTTCTTTTTAGACATGTATAATTTTACTAATTAATTAAATTCGGTCAATTTTTTATTTTTTTATTTTTTTATTTTATTTTTTTAAAAAAAATAATAATAATTAATTTTTTTAAAACTCTACATCATAAAGAGACTTAATTTAAATCTACCGTAAATTGAAACAAAAATAATTTGAACTATAAATTTTTTTTTAAGAAAGAAATTTTCTCAATCACAATTAAAAAGATTGGTATAATCATGCAAGAGAGAAATGGAAAATGAAAAAGTTACTCCTCAAAATTCTCCCAAATAAACTAACGTGATATATTTTCTTTATGAATTTTAAAATTAATAACTACTTTATTTTAAAATTTAAAATGTAAGGGTAGTTATTTATTTATTTATTTATTTTTATTTTTATTTTTTATATATTTATTCACTATTTAAAAAAAAAAAAAATTTGCTAATAAATTTACATCTAAAGGGATAACTCTTTGTTCTAATGCTTATTTTCAAGGTTATATAGACTAGCCCTCACTTAGGCCTAAAGACTTTGATCTACATTATTTTTGTATGGGTCAGATTGTGGTCCAGATGTTTTCCCTGTTCATTATAGGATACTTTGTCCTTTTTTTTCCACGCTAGTTTACATATGCTGTAGCATAGGAGTATCGTACACTATTTTACCGCTTGTATTTGAGTTAGCTTAGCATATTATGCCTTAAATGAATTTATATGGCACCTCTCGAATTTGGAGAGTTAATTTTAAATAAATTTTGACATAAAATTTGCAATCCGTTAGTTTATACTCATCTATGTCACTAAATTAATATATATATATATATATTTATTTTAGGGACTCGTGCTTCCACGGGCTTGCCATCATCTAGTACTTGAAACATGTTTGAGTATGTGCCCTTGGATACATTACTATTTACTATTTTATAATAGATGAATCATGTTATCGTTTAGAGCTAATGTTTGAAAGATCTTATCAATATAGGATACTAATTCTTTTTTTTTCTCTCATTTTTTTGTTGCATGTAAAACATGCTCGAGTTCAACGTGAACTCCTATCGCCTTTCCTTTGCATTTTGAGAGAGCCATAAAGGCTCAAATTCCCTCTTTGAGTCAGTCAGCCGTTAAAATCGACGAGCAGGTCCCAAAGTTGAAAAATATGCAGCAGATCGAAAAAACTCGAAAAGATTGGGCTAAAAGCCCACTCTTAATTCCTAACAGTTGTATTTTGTTATTTTGGGCCTAAGCCCTTGTAATTTTAATTGTTATTGTTGTATTAGTTTAGGACAGGTGGAAGAATTGGGCCTAAGGTCCAAAAGATAGAAAATACTTCTATTATGTTAGAATAGGATAGGTACAAATGACTTAAATGGGCCGAAACCCCAAAGAGAAAATGGGCCCAAATACTGGCCCAGACGGACAGGAAAACCAGATTTGGACCCAAATCTCTTTGCCTCTTAATTTTGATTATGTTTATTTACTTGTTAATATTTGTTGTTAATCTTAAGGTCAAAAAATTCAAATCCCCGAAAGACACCCATTTTGAATTAATATATTAACTAAATTATTCGTCTCTTACTTGACTTAAAAATAAATAAATAAATAAGTTTACAAAATATTTTGCTTAGATAATATTTAACATTTTCTTTAATGGTCTCAACTATAAAATAGTTCAATTTTGCAAGTCAAGCTAAGTTAAAATTATTTTAGCCAAATAAATTAATTGTTGGATAACCGCATGTTAGCGGACATTTCGGGTGCTTTCAAACCCTTCCCGAAATGCTAATAAGAACCTCGAACCCCCTTTAAATATTTTCATTAGATTTACTGTTTTAATCTTCTGAAAAAATAAGTTTTCTTAATTTTTCTTAAAAATTAAGTGGCGACTATTAAACCAGTCCAAGAATGTATTTTTAAATAAAACATTGCTTTCTATGAGAATGAGTTTGTTCTAAAAAATACTCATGAAGCCGGGATAGCACAAGGCTATAATGTGCTGACTATTAAAACATATGTCAACACCTTGACAATTGTGTGTAAGCAATGATATTTTATTTCCCTTAAGCAGTCATAGTTCAAGTCTGAGACCACTACTAACTCTAGAGTAAAGGTTATTGTTTTACTAAGTGAATATTCAATGCAGCGCATACCTTTATTATGCATAATAGTCCACCTTCAACTGAGTTGTGAAGAACTCTCTTTTCTTAATATTACTAGATGATGTTGCCCGTGCTATGCACGGGCCCAATAATATAAATGGTATATTTTGGGGCTAATAACGGAGTTTTTGAAGCGATTGTTTGCGTGGATAAAGGAATAAGTTTTTTTATGACAAACCTGTACTTTCTTTGACGCTATTTAAGGCATAATAAGAGTACTCACATATAACAAATGAGTTTCGGTGAATTTCAACACTATGAAAAACATAAGAAAAGTGACACAAAAGCATATTATCGTAAGATCACAAAGAACCAGAATTAACACTTTGAAAGAAAAAAAGAGCAGCAGTAAACATTTGTGTTCATTTTTATTTTTGTGTAATTTATGCCATTATCAATCATTGGTTGCAGGATTTGTAGTATTCCCACCGATGAAATAGTCCATATTAGTGACAACAAAAGTTGTTGTCGTTTGCTCAAACCTAATATAAATCAAAAAAGGAAACATTATAATAGCAAACCAAATTAGTAATACTACAAATAAACTTGAGGGATGGGTTTGAAGTATGCAGCTGGAAAATATACGAAGCAGTACCAATATGCAGCTCCTCAAGTATAATAATCATGTACTCATCGAAATTTAGCATACTGCAAGAGAAACAACCGATAATAATAAAAAAGAAGCACAATTCTTTTTCAGTAACTTCAGAATTCAAAACTAACTAATATTTAGAGCAATAGCTATTAGTTCTGTTATGTATTGTGCTGTCATATTCCTCCTATTTGCTGCGGAAAAGTCTAATATATAACATTTTGACTGTTTGGCTGTGTACAGATCAATAGCTGGGGAATACATGTGCTTTCCAATGGTTGGCATAACAAAGTCCGACTCTATTTAGTATATGAGAGAGCAGCTCCTGAGTTTATGAAAGCGTATACATCAAGTGAGAAAATAGATAAGGTACCTGTGACCACGACTGGGGATTCCTCTAAATCTTGTTGACCGCCTAGTCTATACATATGGTTTGGACTGACACTTGAATCAGTGTCTCGTGAAAACAAAAGAAGCAGAAGGGGAACTGAGAAAAATAAAAGAAATTTTGGGTAAAAACATACCTGAGTTTGTAACTAAGAGATGAACTCGTCTGGAAGCAGAGAAGGAAGGAGAAGATAAGCTCACAAACAAAAAGTAGATAATTTATTATGATTGTTAAATGGGGAAACTATGCAAGACAATCGTAAAAGATGAACTATGATAATTAAAATAAACAAATGTATGTGTAACCACCAATTAGAATGGCGTGGACGGAACAACAGAGTTATTAGTTTAGTGTAAGAGCAGTAGACCAATGCTTTTCCAAAGAAGAAGATATATGAATAAGATGGCAAAAAGAGTGAAAATCACTATTATAAAGAGGATACTGTAGACCTAAGTTGCGGGGACTCTTCATTTTTGTTGCCGCAACCGTGTTGAATTCTCCAAAAATATAGTACTTTTGAAGAATCACAAATACTATATTTCAATAATAAAGAATACCAAAAGAATTGAAATATAAAGTTATGAATAGAAAACAATTGATAATGTGTATATGTTTACATGGATATGATCTTACTTGCACTAATCTTGCTTTTTCCGCTATTCTTAAGGTTAATCAATTACGGGTGCTATCTTTTTTACGTTTGGACAATTTTCATCTTTGAGCTACCAGAAGATGCAAAGGAGACAGAATTGGTGAATCTTCTGAGATGGTTACTAGGTTATGATTTTTGTGGAGCTAAAAGACCAACCAAAAATTAAGGATCTTCAGAAAATTCGCAAACATTGGACTAAAAAATCAGTAGAAATGATTAAAAAGTGATAAATCTGCAAAGTTGAGGGAGTCTTCAAAGTTCATGCGATCCAAAATATTCTTCCTTTTCAAAGAAAATCAGTGAAGTGCTTCCAAAATATTCCTCTTCGCTTTGCTAAACATTTCAGCGCAAATTTACAAACAATGTGAGTAAGTAGTTTGCCAAATTAACAACTATTCTGGCTCTACGAAAAAAAAATTCCATCATGGTTTTACTCGTAATTCCTAATCTTCTGACAGGGTGGTTTAAATAATGCTTAGTTTCTAAGTATAAGATATTTGAATTTTCCACTGCTACCATACCTTAGGAAATCTGATTTAAGTTTATCAAGTTGTTTTCATTGGACATGTATGTATTCAAAAGAATAAGGTTGACTCGCCTGTTCATATACCTGCTTTTAACAAAGAAATCAACTTCAATTGATTTCTCGCCTGTTCATATATCTTCTGACAGGGTGGTCAACTACTTGATTTACACAGCAGACAATTTCACAGAAATTTAAATTCAAAATCATGAATCGACGCAATTTTAGAGTATGTAAACTTAAGACAGTGGCAACACACCTTCATTAATCTTCTGAAGCACCTCAAAGTCTATGTTTGGCGTGCCTACTTTCTTTTGAAACATTTCCGGTCGTTTTGGTAGCCGACGATAGAAGCAGGAATAAACTGAAGTTTAAACGTTTACTTTGTAGTGTAAATTATGTGCAGGGAAAAAATATGATTATAATTTATACAAATAAAAGTAAAATACCTGTATCATAATGGTGGACTGATCTATAGGACTTTGTCAACTCTGAGGGCAGGCTTTTCTGATGGAGGAGGCACAGTCAAAAGGATTTAGGGGCATCCAAGGATGGTTTCATGTGAATGCTTTTTGAATGATTTCGTTGTAGACTATGTTGTATGTTGAATGATCATCGTCATCATCTGTCGGTGGGCGAATTAATATTTTTATACAATTGGAACTTCTTGCTCTTGATAAAACCACATACAATTGTCCATGTGAGAAAACAGGTTCTCGTAAATAAACTCCAACAAAGTCCAATGTTTGACCTTGAGCTTTATTTATTGTCATAGCAAAACATAAACGTAAAGGATATTGTGTTCTTTTAAAAGGAACAGGCAATTTTTCATCTGCAGATGATAATAATGGTATTCTTGGAATAAATACATGCTTGTTTTTGAAATCTCCAGTTGCAATTGTTGCACTGATAACATGTTTTCGAAGATCATTACATATAAGTCTAGTACCATTGCATAAGCCCTCACAAGGATTTAGATTTCTTAGTAACATGACAGGGCAATATTTTTTTAATGTCAATTTGTGGGGAGGCAAACCAGCTGGATGTAGGGTGTGTAGAAAATCTTCATATTGACTTTGATCATTCGCTTCAATAGTCTTATCAAATGAAACATATGTTTTAGGATCACCAGGAAATTGAGTTATAATTGAGTTATAAGCAAATCATTCATTTCATCGACGAAGTCATTTTTTGTCGTCAAAATTACACGAGAGGTCATAGAAGATACATTAGAAGAACATGTATGTAGATCCGGATAAGTTAGTCTAAATAAGACATCTAATGATTCATTTTCAGAAATAAAAGGTATAATAAAGCAATGGGGTATTTGAATTTTATCATTATCATGTACTTTTTCTTTTCCATTTCCTATTCTTAGCAAGTACTCACAAAATGTGGGGTCTGTTTTTGCTCGCATATTGTCAGATAATCGTAATTTTTCAAGGTGATTCCAAATTTCAGAAAACAGTAAACTCTCTCGAATGAAATCATCCTTTTTTTCACTGCGAACAACAGGAAGAGTTTGTCTAAAATCACCACCAAAGACAATGACTTTTCCACCAAATAAGATATTTGTGTCCATTAAATCTCTCAAGAGAATATCAAAAGCTTCTAGCAGTCCTTTTTTGGCCATAGATACTTCATCCCATACGATTAATTTGGCATCACGTATTAAAGCTGCTAGTGAGCTTTGTTTACTGATGTTACAAGAAAAATTTTGATCTATTTCAATGGGAAACTTAAAGCGAGAGTGAGCAGTTCGTCCTCCTGGGAGGATCGAAGCTGCAACACCTGAACTTGTTGTTGCTAAGGCAACAAAACCTCTTGAGCGTACAGCAGCTAATAAGGCACGATATAAAAAAGTTTTACCTGTTCCTCCAGGTCCATCAACAAAAAAAGCTCCTGATTTGTTGGAAAATATTCTATCAAGGATTGTATCATATGCTATTCGTTGTTGGGTATTTAATTTTGTCTACAGCAACAAATCCTCTTCTACAACAATAATGTTTCTCTCAAACAAACATTCAGTAGCTTCTTTGACATCTGTTGAAGATTTTATTGTCTCTGCAATCAGTTTATATTCGTTAATATCATGTCCCATCAAATGCAAAAAGTCATTAATATGATTTAAAGTCAGGTAAGTAATATTTTTTGGATTCATGTTAGGTAGAATTTGAAAGTCTTCTGACATTGGAGCTTTAAATTGTTTCCAAATTTCTGCTAGATTGGCAGGATTACAATAGACCAGTAATGTTGCAAACAAACGTCTTAAACTATATGCCATTTGGTAAGTGACAGCCTCAGACATACATTCCACTAAGTTGTTATCACAATGTAACAAGCCTCTTTTTTCCGCAGACTCTCTAAATGTACTACAGTATTCAGCATCTACTTTAAGTAAATCCTCATATGATTTTGGTCCTCTAACATTCATCAGTAATAATCTAAGGTAATATCTTTCTCCTTCTGTTGGATGACATGTTACAACACGGCCAATAACAGAACGCTGTTTTCGACGTGTCCACATTTTGTCTTTTGTTGACCATACAAAGTATTCAAGAAATTCTTTATATAATAATGATAGTTGCATAGCATAAGTGTTTGTTCTATTCATAGCAAAAAATTCAGTTAACATTGATTTTCCAATCATCGGATTATTTAGAATTTTATCTACCTTGTCAATACTCTTAAAGGAAACAAATTGTTGTCCTTGTAAATGTAACTAAAGGTGATAGACAGATGGAGTCATTTCACTGATTGGAAATTTAAATAATCGCCAGGCTGCCTCAGGAGGTGAAACCCACCTACCAGATTGGTATTCTTTTATTTCATCTACACCAGTATCTACATTACTATCATGTATTTGAAAAGTTATTTTGTCATGTCCTTTACAAATATATTTGTAGATATATTTGACTACTTTGATATCAGAACAAACTTCAACATTCATATGACAATTATACTTGCATAACACGAAAGGATTATATGGAACAACCCATGAATTGTCTAGGAAAATGCTCTTCTTTTTGACACATTCTTTGGTTTTTCTCCGCTTGTATATTGGCTATGAATTCTTTCCTTTGGATGTTTGTTCAGCAAAATCTTTTGGATATTTGAATTTGCACTTACCTTTTTGTTTCATGCAACTATTTGAGGGATTTAATTTTCCACAAGGGCCATGCATCATATGTTTGATAACAAATGAGTATAAATCATGATCTACAACAGAATCAGGAAGTTCAGCACATACAAATTTATCATAAGATTCAGGAGTTAGCAATTTGTGTTCATTAGCAAGTATAATAAGGAAATGAGCATGTGGAAGACCACGTTTTTGAAACTCTATAGTATACATAAAAGCAACAACCTTTCCAAAAATTTGTCTTTTTAATATATCTTTTTTTAATTCTTCTACTTTTGCTCTGAAAACTCTACTAACCAAATCGGGTCTGTTTTGTACTTCATCATTGAGTAGTAGTTGTTCTTTTATTTCTGGCCAAGATGGGTTGCATGTCATTGTTATGAATAAATCAGGTTTTCCAAAGTATTGCACCAATGCAATGGCGTCCATATATCGTCGACGCATGTCTCTTGGTCCTCCTATAAAAGTAACAGGTAGGAAATTTTTCTTTCCAATATTTGAAGCTTCCCTNNCTCTTGATCAAAATTTCACAATTTTTGCAACTTAGGATCTCAAATCTTCGTTTTATCTCCAAATTCGACTCCGTAAATTCTCATAGACCCGTTTTGACATTCTAAAACTGCTGGAATCGACGGAAATCCTATTCGAATCTCGAAACTCCAAATGACTCGAAATAACACTTTTAACCAAACTTTAACTCTTAAAAGCTCAACTTTCCAAAAACTAAACTTTTCATCAATTTTTCTTCAAACCAACTTCGAAAATACAACAATTAGGACTCGGGGCAACTATCGGGAGGGATAAAACGGTCATTTTATGAAAATTTCCAAAAATGACCTTTAGGGTCATTACAGATTTCTGAGGCAGTGGGTTAATTATGTGTTCTTTGATCTAAAGTTGTGTCACATTTAAGTGCAATGTAAAAATCAGATAAGTCTGAAACATTGAAGAGAGATTTTAGGAAAATACTATATGGGTTAACTTTTAGTATGTCCATTAGTTTTTGAACTATTGACTGGTCAACTTTATTTGAGCATGCCATTCTATTGGGCAGTTCATTATCATGATCATAAAAGTATAACTGCAAATTTTTGGGTTTGTCAATTGAAGGAATCAAATCATCTATAAAATGGTACATTTTTCCCTGAACTTTGAATGTGTAAACACCAGAGTTTCTTTTCGCTAGTTCTTTATCGTACTTAACACCCAATGAAGTAAATGCAAACATATTATTGTACGTTCTAATATAAGTTCGAAAATTTTTGGACTCCTCAGTTTTTGCAAAGTATAGGTTTGATAATTCAATTGGCATTTTATATGATGTCAGTCTTATTGAACCATTACTACAACAAAATTCAAGAGGTTCGTACTCAAATTTTTTGGCATTACAATATTGACAGTTGGAAGCCTTTTTTAAAGCAAGATATTCACTCCGGTGGTTGGTTGTGGCCAGATATACTCCTTTTGTTTTTCTAGTACCTGAGTTTTTAAGAAAGATCATTATAAGTAAAGAGAGCACCAATATTGAGGAAGAGAGGACATTACTGTATTGTAAGATTTGTGCGGACCTTTGGTTGGAATTGTATTTTGGATATGAAGAGCTTGGTTAGATGTGTTGGATACGCTCCCTTATATGCAAAAAGTTGTAGGTTACAACAATAGCGTATATACAATATTCCACAGTTGAAAAATATTATGTAAAGACAAAGTTACTTGTTTCACTAATGACAGAGGACGTGCATAAATCCTTTCCTTTTTCTTTGTTATTGTCTGTGCTCACAGATAGCTGAGGACGGGTAGCAGGGACAAAGAGTAGTTATGATAATTAAAGTTGCAAATCAAGTATTGATAGATGCACAACACACAAGCAGAATAGGAGTATTTGAATATCCGTGTTTTGAACCTTTTTGAACAACCGAAAGTGGCTCTCGTATGGTAAGAGCAACCTGTTTTGGGACTCGTGAACTGCACCAAGATGATGTTGGTTGCTCGGGGACAGCAAGTGTTGAATTTTGAAGGATAGAAGATATTTCGCTATATGTATTACGGCGTTTGAGTTGCGCCACAACCTTCATTTTTTCTTTGTATATATATTTGTTTGGCTCTTTTGAATTCATCAGTTATGAAAGTTGAAGCAACCCTTTTTTTTACCTGTAGATATTTACAACACAAATTCAACGAAATGATGGTAAAAAGCATAAGTTATTTGGAATACTTTGTCAACCGCGCAGAAGAAAGAAGACACAACGACATCAAGGATACTGTTAATAAAAAATCTTATAATAAAGTTGAAACTATTATTTCCTCTAGTTAACTATTAAGTTAATTATTGAGGTATGACATACCTTATGCAAAAGAGCAAAGACACAACAAATCAAAATGTTTTCTTACATTTCTTTTGGTAGAACCTCTGTAGGTAAAACTAAATCATTCTCTGTTACATAAATGGTTTATTTAGTGTGCGAAGGGGGTGTTACCATTTCCTAAGGATCTGCACTGGAATCTAATGATTCCATAACACTCCATTTAAATTGTTCAAACTGTAGAAGTCCAATGGAAACTATCTAATAAATTTTATATTCATGTCGTTACAAATGTCTCAGAGAAAGTGGTAAATTTGTGTTCTTCATGGCAGCATTTCACTGTCCATGTAGCATAAGTCAAGTCGTATATAGAATTTATGCAACCAGATTCTATAATTTGTCTTTTCTGACTAAAGCCGTGGAGAAGAAAAAGCCATCGCCGTAATTGGAGATTACATATCTGTAAACACGCAATAGGAATTCAATTTTACTTTATTGTTCGATAACAGAACATATTCTTTAGCTATTTTTCCTGAATCCTCCTTTCATATACCTACTTTTAATTAAAAAAATCAACTAACCAACAGTAAGGTCTGGTATTTGGTGAATTTTAAATTTTTTTTATTTTTTTTATTAACAAAGATGTATTTTTTTTGCAAATCCTACAGATGACTCAATTTGATTGATTTTTGAAATGAAAAGTATCAAAATAATTTACTGTATTAGAATCTGAAGAACAGCAGGAATATGATGTGGGTCTGGACTAATGAGTTAACAATGGTAGTTTAGATTTGGGGATTGCAAATTTTGGAGAAGAAAGCGAAAGGAAATATTACCTAGAATCAATGGAGGCAAGAGCAGGGCAAGCACATGAAGAATGGCAGCAAGCTGAAGCAGCGGAGAAACCAAAGAGATATTATATTTTCTATTGAAGACAGATCGATAAGAGCGAGATTTACTCGAGAAAGATAGATGAGAGCGTGAGACAGTACACGCGGCAGACGCTGAAATGAAGGGGCTTATCTAGGGATGCCGAAATTACTAATTTATCCTTATTAATGGCAGGCAGGCGAACATAGTACAACTTAGATGCTAGTACAATACTGGAAGACACTTTCCATGTGTTTTATGGCCAATCAAAGTGGGACTGTACACATTTGACCGGTTTTAGTTCATCTGTTTGGTGGGCAACAATGTACAATTTGTGTAGCTTTTACGATGACAACTTAAAGTATACTCCATATCAAAATTGTGTCATATATATCCAAATGCTTTGTGTTTTTTCTTTAGTATTTAATAATAGATAATGATATTAATTAAAATCAACATAGAATATACAAATAAAATAATTTTAATAATATTTGTTGAATTTGGTTTCAAATTAAACTTTGGTATATGACTTTATCACAAAATTTTGGGTATTATAAGCATAATAAAAAATGATTATTGGACATAAAAAATTTGTGAAAGTGAATAACTTTTTATATGATATAATTCAAAAGTTAAGAATTTTGTGTTTTTTTAATTTACATATTTTATAAATATAATTTTATATTCAAATTTTAATATAGTTAGAATATGTACAAAACTTGTGAGCAATATTAATTAATTATATAGTAGAAATATAGTAGAAATCTAAGCCAGTAGAATTGCTCCACTTGGGCATAAACTCTCTTTTATAATATAGTAGAATGTGTTTTTTTAACTTACATATTTTATAAATATAATTTTATAAATATAATTTTATATTCAAATTTTAATATAGTTAGAAAATGTACAAAACTTGTGAGCAATATTAATTAATTATATAGTAGAAATATAGTAGAAATCTAAGCCAGTAGAATTGCTTCACTTGGGCATAAACTCCCTTTTATAATATAGTTAGAAAATGTACAAAACTTGTGAGCAATATTAATTAATTATATAGTAGAAATATAGTAGAAATCTAAGCCAGTAGAATTGCTTCACTTGGGCATAATAATATAGTAGAAAAACATATTTTATGTTGTTAATTATCATGATTTATAGTATTTATACGCAATTTTTAAATATAGAAAACACAAAAAAAAAAGACAAATAAATTAAAATGGACCCAATATATGTTATTTTTGTTGTCTCAATTCATGTGACACAAATAAAATTTGGAGAGTCATCCAAATTTTCATATATTTTTTAAAAATGTTTTAAGTTATTAATTATTGTGATTTATAATATGTATATATATGTCACAAATGGAAAAGTCTCAATCTTGAATATTATATATTATACTTATATATGTCACAAATGAAAAAGTCTCAATCTTGAATATTATATATTATACTTGGGCCTAAAATACTTATATATCACTACTAAAAAAACAGTGAATACCGACTTAAAAATTTCCGACCTCAAATGGAGGTCG
>NW_026026485.1:0-778 GCF_019186545.1 Solanum stenotomum
GGGGGGGGGGGGGGGGGGGGGAGTTGCATAAAAAATGAAAAACTTGTTGCTCCCCAATATACACGCAAGTGTACGTGGTCGCACGAGTAGTATAGATTCTTTAAGAAACGAGTTATCGTTCCCAAGAGACTTATGATCGATTTATATTTAACACTTAATTCTACAACTAAAAGTAAAAGTAATTGTTTCAAGAGTTGATGATTGGTTATTAACTACGACTACTTTAGCAATGAATAAAAGTAACCAAGATTGAACAATTTAAAGATGTTGTTTCAAGCAAGAAAAAGGCAATTCCGGGGCTGCAACATCTATTAAATCTCATGTATCATGTTAATGGCCTAGAACTAATTTCAGTTGTCAAATTACTGGTTTACAGGGTTAATTGTATGAGTCGGGTTTACACCTCTAGTCTCCTACCCCAGTTAGTTATCTAACTACATCGTTGAGCGGGGATAATTAAACTAACTAGCGAGCATTTATATTTCAGCATGTTTAGTAACCAAGTGAGTTGTTCATCCGAGCGTCACTCCTGAACACAAATCACCTCAACTTAATGGGTAGATCAAGCTCTCTATATTCTTTGGTCTATATAATCCCTCCTCTCCCGATTTAAGATGAGACAATATATTTATTGTTGACACCCAATTTTGGACCTCCGCAATATATATTGATTATCGAGCTTCTTCAATTTCAAATAATTTGAAATAATCGTCTTTGAAAAAATCCTAAAAAATATTTTTTTTTTTTTAAAAAAAATCTCTTTCTAATTAGTTTTGGT
>NW_026026486.1:0-779 GCF_019186545.1 Solanum stenotomum
GGGTTTTTTCCGTCTTCCGATCGACGTAAATCCCCATTTTTATAGTCATGCTGCTAACTAGCTTTAGACTTCATATTATCTTCATTAGTTTTTAGCTTTTGTATCTCGTTGTCCATACTATCCACTTTTATACAAAGTGTAGTTATGGCTTTGAGTATCTCTTCCATTGTATTTTCATTCTCAGTCTGACTAGCTTTGTCTTTCTAAGTAATCTGCAATAACATTCTTATCAGTTTTTATTATTTCAATTGTAAATGTGAAATTTAATATATTTAATATCAATCTCCTTATTTCTTTTGTTGTTACCGAATCTTGTATTTTTCTTGTTATCCACCATTTTACTTGTGTATTATATGTTCTTATAATAAATTTGTTATATACAATATATGGTTCAAATGATAATAAACACTTATATACTAAATATAATTCTTTTCTATTTATTTTCCATTTTATTTCTGTATTATTGAACTGTCACACTCCAAATTCGGATGTGATGGCACGTGTCCATTTCCCACCAGACACGTCAGCCTAACCCAACCACAATGATAGAGAAGTAGAAATACGAGAATAAAAGATAATAAATAAGCGGAAGACTTTAATTAAGACTCAACACTACCCAGAATTTGGTTGTCACATGTACAAACCTCTAAATACAGAATTCGAATAGAAATATACAAGTCTCAGAGTATAGTTCTCGAATAGAACAAAACTGAAAGTAAAGATAACTCAAGGTCACGTCTGGAATGAACTGCTACCTCTTGAGTATGTCCCGAAGCTCA
>NW_026026487.1:0-695 GCF_019186545.1 Solanum stenotomum
ATCAGTTTGCTCGGTTAGAGCAGGGCTCTATGACAGTATCAGTGTATGAGGCCCGATTCCACGAGCTCTCCAGGCATGCCGCCATGATATTACCTACTGAGGAGGAGAGGGTTCGTTGTTTTGTTCGGGGTTTGAGACTACAGTTGCGGATTGAGACTCAGTCTTTAGTCTCAGCGGGCCGCTCATTTCTGGATATAGTGGACCATGCCCGCACTATCGAGCAGCTCCATCGCGAGGCCCAAGGGGGCAGCGGCAAGAGAGCTAGACAGGAGGATAGCCATGATAGGCGTCGTTTCAGACCCTGAGAGTCTTATGATAGATCTCAGCAGAGGTTTCAGTCGGGTCAGTCTAGTAGCCCCTTCCAGGCTTCTCTCCAGGCATCAGAGGGTGATTAGCACCGCCATATTGGTTTTAGTGCCGGTCCTAGTCGAGGCAAAGATAGTTCACAGATGGGTTCTTCTGGCCTGGGTAGCCGACCTTCAGCTCTCAGTCGACAGTCCCAGGGGTGTTATGAGTGTGGGGAGTTAGATCATTGGGCCCGCGAGTGTCCCCATCGAAGGTTAGCCTTACCCGCTCCACAGGCAGCTAGGCATGCGCCAGCACCTCCAGCTAGAGGCAGAGGCCAGGGACAGGACCGTAGGGGTGGTCACCAGGGTATACGGGGTGCTCCCCGAGGAGGCAGATTAGGGGGCAGA
>NW_026026488.1:0-285 GCF_019186545.1 Solanum stenotomum
TGATTAGGGTTTTTAAACGTTTTTAAGGCTTTTTACGGAGTTCTAAAAGAGGTTTTTTTTTTTTTTTTAGAGTTTTTAGGGTTTAGGGTTTAGTATCTTGGGTATTAGGATTTATAAGGGTTTAAGGTTTAGAGTTTCCTAGGCTTTACAATTTAGTGTTTCGGCGGGTTTTTTAGCATATGTTCTCTTTCTTGGTTTAGGGCTTAGGGTTTTAGGTTTAAAGATTTTGATTGAGTTTTTTTCAGGTTTAACAGGGTTTATGATTTTCTTAAGTGATTTTTTAGG
>NW_026026489.1:0-561 GCF_019186545.1 Solanum stenotomum
TCTGGACATCATGGCAACACGGAGAGGATGCTAAAGGTTGCTAACAAAGGTGGCTGCTACATATGTGGCGGGCCGCATGGTTATGCAAGGTGCCCTGAACTAAAGAGCCTTGGTGCCATCCTGCGAGAGCGGAAGGAGAAAGACGCCCAGGAGCAAGGACAAGGCGAAGGGACGACGCAGTTGGGCTTGATAGGACTATGCGGAGCCATCACAAAGCAGCCAGAGAAGCCAAGAGGATACGGCGCGCAGTATGTTGACCTCAAGATCAATGGAAAACCCGCTTGTGCTTTGGTCGACACGGGTGCAGAGGTCAATCTCATGACCAAAAAGGCAGCAACGAGGTTGGGGCTGAGTTACAGTTCAAGCAACGCCCAACTCAGGACGGTCAATGCACCCCCGACTCCTGTGAGTGGAGTCGCGCATGGAGTGAGCATCACGCTAGGCGAGTGGCAAGGTAAGGCCAACTTCACTGTCGCTCCTTTAGATCTCTTTGACATAATTCTTGGGCAGGAGTTCTTCCAGCAGTGCCACACGGTAATCGATCCCTACCTCCAACGACTT
>NW_026026490.1:0-546 GCF_019186545.1 Solanum stenotomum
CCACCCTATCTGCAAACAAAAATAGTTTCACTACAACAAATATGATATGTAGCTACGAAATTATTAGCTACGACATCAAATTTGTCACTAATTGTTCGCTTTTAGTGACAAAATTTACTTTTCGTGCTTAAATACATGAGACACATACTTTTAGTGGCGAAACAAAAAAACCGTAGCAAAATTTCATCTACTAAAGTTTCCCACCAAAAAATTAATTGGCGCCATTTGTTAAGTAGTGTTAGTCACGAATTTAAAGTTATCGGTGACACATTATTTCGTCACTAATAATGTATCTAATTCATGACAAATTATTTTGTCTTAAAATTTATTGATTTTTTTACCCAAAAAAATTTCATCTAAANATATGTTGTTACAATATCAACAAATTAGAATTCGTAGTTAAATATTATAAGTTTAGCTATAAGAATTTAACTTTAATTATGATATTTATTTTTGTCACTAATAGTATAAATAATTGGTGACAAAGATTTTATTGTCTCTAAACAATCTGTGATTCAGTGACAACAAAAAAAATTGTCACAAAAT
>NW_026026491.1:0-204 GCF_019186545.1 Solanum stenotomum
TCACAGGTAAGCTGGACCACGGACTCTTACCGGGTACTGTAGCTAAGCCTGGACATAAGTAAGCTGGACCACGGACTTTAACCGGGTACTGTAGCTAATAGAAAAGCAGGGCATTATGGATACAAGGTCATAAGCTGAGTTACCGACTATCAGACTCAAGTCTGCTATATCAGTCTTCAAGGAGCTGACCGTCCGAAACGACGT
>NW_026026492.1:0-233 GCF_019186545.1 Solanum stenotomum
ATTGCATTTTATCAGCTTCCATAAAAAAATGATGCAATCCCCGAGAATACCTTTCAAAAAGTTGGCGACAAAGATGATGACGAAGATGATGATTTCACTTCAAAGCCTCCAAGTCATAAGCCACACAATAAAGAAAAAGGTAAACAGAAGGTAACTGTTTCATTGTCCACATCGATCAAAAAGTTCAATATGCATGCAGGTTCAAGTTGTAAGGAGAAAAGTCCACCAGTATT
>NW_026026493.1:0-656 GCF_019186545.1 Solanum stenotomum
AGATATTAGTTATACTTTTATCACCGAATCTATTTCTAGAGATATTAATGCTCTAATTGAAATGAAACAAAAGCATGTTGATTATTTGTAGCTTGAGATATTTAGTATGAATATAGTCGATACTTTAAAATCTGCTAAAGTACAGGAAAAGATTAAACTCATTTCTGAAAAAATGGCCTTTGATATTTGTGTTGATCATCCTAGTGCCTTTTGGAATCGAAAAAAGCATATTGTAACTCTTCCATATGAAGATGATTTCTCTGAGGAAAATATCCCTACCAAATCACGTCCTTGTCAGAAGAATACCGAATTGGTTGAATTCTGCAAAAAGGAAATTGATAAATTATTACAAAAGGGTTTGATAAAGCCTTCCAAATCACCATGATCGTGTACTGCTTTTTATGTTAGTAACGCAACAGAAAAAGAATGAGGTGTTCTCAGGTTAGTTATATATTATAAACCTTTAAATAAATTTTTAAAATGGATTAGATATCCTATTCCAAATAAAAGAGATTTATTAACCAGATTTTATGATGCTAATATCTTTTCAAAATTTGATTTAAAATTTGGATATTGGCAAATCCAAATATTTTGAGACCATTCATATAGAACGACATTTAATGTTCCATTTGGACAGTACAAATGGAATGTAATGC
>NW_026026494.1:0-471 GCF_019186545.1 Solanum stenotomum
AATTCAAATTCCGACGATTTCATTGAGTTCGAAATGTTATTTTCAAGCTAATAGCATATTTGGTTTGTGTTCGGAAAGTGCCAAATGAGTTTGGGTGAACTTTTAAGCTTCTTGGATGCTTTGACACTATTTCAGCAAATTGTGGCAACTAAAGGGTTCATTATTAGCTTTAAAGGTCGAAAAGTTATTCCGAAGGTTCTAAAATTTTGAGCATGAATTATAGGACTTATCTGCAAATTTTGGTGCATTTTCGCTAACCCGAGATTGGACTTTTATCGCAAATAAGAAATAATTGTTTACCGAGTAGAAATGATATTTGACTGAGCAAACGAGCATGAAATTGAGCTCCGATTGAACGAGCAGGTCCGTATCATTATTTAAGACATTTACAAAAAAGAATCGGGTCATTTCACTATCGTATGAGGAAATTACGGTCTTTTTATTGAAAGATTAACTGCTGTTTTTCTGGTG
>NW_026026495.1:0-812 GCF_019186545.1 Solanum stenotomum
AACGGACACCCGAGGCCCAAGTTATGGCTGTTTGAAGTTTCCTAAATTCACAGCCACCTTCCACCTTTAAGATGCTGAATTTCAAACGATCGTAACTTTCGGCTCGAACGTCTGTTCGACGAAATCTATTTTTTGAAACCACGTATTTTTTCGAGATCTATATGAGGAACCCATCGCCCTTGTCTGAATTTCCTTTTATTTTTTTCGTCATATTTCCGCTCGCGCATAAGAATCAGTAAAACGCGTTTCTGGGAAAATCGGCACGCGCAAACCGCCTTTAGGCNGCTATTTGGTTGCGTAGATCTCGAAAAAATACGCGGATTCAAAAAAAAAAATCGCCTGAAACAGACACCCAAAGCCCGAGTTATGGCCGTTTGAAGTTTCCTAAATTCAAAGCCACCTTCCACCTTTAAGATGCTGAATTTCAAACGGCCGTAACTATCGGCTCGAACGTCAGTTCGACGCAATCTCTTTTTTGAAACCCCGTATTTTTTCGAGATCTATATGAGGAACCCATCGCCCTTGTCTGAATTTCCTTTTATTTTTTTCGTCATATTTCCGCTCGCGCATAAGAATTAGTAAAACGGGTTTCTGGGAAAATCAGCACACGCAAACCGCATTTAGGCTATTTGGTTGCGTAGATCTCGAAAAAATACGCGGATTCAAGAAAAAAATCGCCTGAAACGGACACCCTAGGCCCGAGTTATGGCCGTTTGAAGTTTCCTAAATTCACAGCCACCTTCCACCTTTAAGATGCTGAATTTCAAACGATCGTAACTTTCATCTCGAACGTCTGTTCGACGAAATCTATT
>NW_026026496.1:0-672 GCF_019186545.1 Solanum stenotomum
GATCAACTAGTGTTGGTAGTTATGCTTACCAAATATATTATTTCTAAATTTTAAGCTAAGTATCAATACTACATGGACACAAACACATTATTGAAAACAATTGTACTTGAACTTTAGAAATTTAGAAGCACCAACCTTATCTCCTACTTTGATGAAAAAGCAATATAGTCTTATATCAACTTTTTTAGATGTTGAGCTTCCTCAGTTGCCTAGCACGAAAAGTTCTAAAATTAGTTATATATAAACTTCAAATCCAAGAATATTAGTTATATATATATATATATATATATATTCAAGTTTTAATAAGTTCAAGTTTTCAATTCAAGTTCATATCTAATTTCTAAAATTAATTAGTTATATATTCAAGCTAATTAGTTCCAATTTCAATTTCAAGTCTAAGTTCAACTTCAAATTTTAAGTTCATGTTCTAAGTTCAAGTTCAAGTTCAAGTTCAAGTTCTAATTTCAAGTTCAAATTCTAATTTCAAGTTCAAGTTCTAATTTCAAGTTCAAGTTCTAATTTCAAGTTCAAATTCTAAGTTCAAGTTCTAATTTCAAGTTCAAGTTCAAGTTCAAGTTCTAAGTTCANTCTAAGTTCAAGTTCAAGTTCAAGTACAAGTTCTAAGTTCAAGTTCAAGTTTTAACTTCAAGTTCAAGTTCCAAGTTCAAGTTC